>NC_047115.1:99415595-99659484 GCF_902500255.1 Thalassophryne amazonica | reverse complement strand
TATATATGTATGTGTATGTGTGTATATATGTGTGTGTGTATATGTATGTGTATGTGTGTATATGTGTATATGTATATATGTATATGTATGTGTATGTGTGTATATGTGTATATGTATGTATGTGTATGTGTATATATGTATATGTATATATGTGTGTGTATGTGTATCAATCAATCAATTTTTTTATATAGCGCCAAATCACAACAAACAGTTGCCCCAAGGCGCTTTATATTGTAAGGCAAGGCCATACAATAATTATGTAAAACCCCAACGTTCAAAACGACCCCCTGTGAGCAAGCACTTGGCTACAGTGGGAAGGAAAAACTCCCTTTTAACAGGAAGAAACCTCCAGCAGAACCAGGCTAGGGAGGGGCAGTCTTCTGCTGGGACTGGTTGGGGCTGAGGGAGAGAACCAGGAAAAAGACATGCTGTGGAGGGGAGCAGAGATCGATCACTAATGATTAAATGCAGAGTGGTGCATACAGAGCAAAAAGAGAAAGAAACAGTGCATCATGGGAACCCCCCAGCAGTCTACGTCTATAGCAGCATAACTAAGGGATGGTTCAGGGTCACCTGATCCAGCCCTAACTATAAGCTTTAGCAAAAAGGAAAGTTTATATATATATATATATGTATATATATATATATATATATATATACACAACCCCTGGCAAAAATTATGGAATCACTGGCCGCGGAGGATGTTCATTCAGTTGTTTAATTTTGTAGAAAAAAAGCAGATCACAGACATGACACAAAACTAAAGTCATTTCAAATGACAACTTTCTGGCTTTAAGAAACACTATAAGAAATCAAGAAAAAAAAGTGGCAGTCAGTAATGGTTACTTTTTTAGAGCAAGCAGAGGAAAAAAAATATGGACTCACTCAATTCTGAGGAATAAATTATGGAATCACCCTGTAAATTTTCATCCCCAAAACTAACACCTGTATCAAATCAGATCTGCTTGTTAGTCTGCATCTAAAAAGGAGTGATCACACCTTGGAGAGCTGTTGCACCAAGTGGACTGACATGAATCATGGCTCCAACATGAGAGATGTCAATTGAAACAAAGGAGAGGATTATCAAACTCTTAAAAGAGGGTAAATCATCACGCAATGTTGCAAAAGATGTTGGTTGTTCACAGTCAGCTGTGTCTAATCTCTGGACCAAATACAAACAACATGGGAAGGTTGTTAAAGGCAAACATACTGGTAGACCAAGGAATACATCAAAGCGTCAAGACAGAAAACGTAAAGCAATATGTCTCAAAAATCGAAAATGCACAACAAAACAAATGAGGAACAAATGGGAGGAAACTGGAATCAACGTCTGTGACCGAACTGTAAGAAACTGCCTAAAGGAAATGGGATTTACATACAGAAAAGCTAAACGAAAGCCATCATTAACACCTAAACAGAAAAAAACAAGGTTACAATGGGCTAAAGAAAAGCAATCGTGGACTGTGGATGACTGGATGAAAGTCATATTCAGTGATGAATCTCGAATCTGTATTGGGCAAGGTGATGATGCTGGAACTTTTGTTTGGTGCCGTTCCAATGAGATTTATAAAGATGACTGCCTGAAGAGAACATGTAAATTTCCACAGTCATTGATGATATGGGGCTGCATGTCAGGTAAAGGCACTGGGGAGATGGCTGTCATTACATCATCAATAAATGCACAAGTTTATGTTGATATTTTGGACACTTTTCTTATCCCATCAATTGAAAGGACGTTTGGGGATGATGAAATCATTTTTCAAGATGATAATGCATCTTGCCATAGAGCAAAAACTGTGAAAACATTCCTTGCAAAAAGACACAATCCAATTGAAAATCTTTTGTGGAAGTTGAAGAAAATGGTCCATGACAAGGCTCCAACCTGCAAAGCTGATCTGGCAACAGCAATCAGAGAAAGTTGGAGCCAGATTGATGAGTACTGTTTGTCACTCATTAAGTCCATGCCTCAGAGACTGCAAGCTGTTATAAAAGCCAGAGGTGTGCAACAAAATACTAGTGATGTGTTGGAGCGTTCTTTTGTTTTTCATGATTCCATCATTTTTTCCTCAGAATTGATTTTTTCCCTCTGCTAGGTCTAAAAAAGTAACCGTTACTGACTGCCACAGTTATTTTTCCTGATTTCTTATAGTGTTTCTTAAAGCCAGAAAGTTGCCATTTGAAATGACTTTAGTTTTGTGTCATGTCTGTGATCTGCTTTTTTTCTACAAAATTAAACAACTGAATGAACATCCTCCGCTGATTCCATCATTTTTGCCAGGGGTTGTATATAATGTGTGTGTGTGTGTGTATGAAAACCTGCTCTTTTTTGTAAACAAATTCATGTCTTTATCACCTGTCACACCTTGCCAATGTAGAATTGTGTAATGTTATGTCCCGACTACACCAAGCGTATGCAGCCTTATGCCGATTTTATGTAGCCCTATGTGGCCATACACTGAGGGATGCAAAGGGGTCTAAGAAAAGGACACAAAAAATTTAACTTTTTTTTTTCGCAGACTTTTGGTGTAGAGCACCAGTGTTCCACGCACATCTACAGTCTGCTGCTGTACAAGGTCTGTTAGAAAACTATCCGACTTTTTAATTTTTTTTTAAAAAGTATATGGATTTGAATCATGTGCACTTGCATCAGCCAAGCTTGAACCTTCGTGCACATGCATGAGTTTTTTCACGCCTTTTGGTTGCGTCATTCGCCTGTGAGCAGGCTTTGAGTGAGCACTGGTCCACCCCCCTCGTCGGATTTTCATTGTCAGGAAAATGGTTGAGTGATTGGAGCAGCGCTGAATCAAATTTTTCCAGAAACTGTGAGAGACAGCCAGGTGGAAACCATTCAGAACATTCAGACGGCTTTCGGCGACGATACTCTGGGCGTCATACAGATTAAGGAGCATTACAACCGGATTAAAGATGGCCCACAGCGGTGGAGGGCGCGCCGCGCTCCGAGCGGCCATCGACAGGCTGAAACAACCAGGTCATTTCCAAAGTGAAGGCTGTGTTGATCCGGGACGACGTCTGACTACCAGAGAAATTGCAGAAGAGTTGGACATGAGCAGTTTTGCGGCACATTCCACTATTACAGGAGATTTTGTAATGAAAGACGTACAGAGGAATTCGCGCGTCAGGACGGAGCCGCAATGGCGCACAACAAAAAGCACATCCGTGTTGGAAGTCTCACAGGACATGTTGTGACATGCCCAGCTGTTACACAATTTCTTAGATACTCACTCGACTGAAAAGCCATTGAAAGCCATCTGAATCTTCCGAATAGTTTCCAACACGGACGTGCTTTTTGTTGTGCGCCATTGCGGTTCCGTCCTGATGCGTAAATTCCTCCGCACGTCTTTCATTACAAAATCTCCTGTAACAGTGGAATGTGCTGCGAAAGTGCTGATGTCCAACTCTTCTGCAATTTCTCTGGTAGTCAGACGACGTCCCAGATCAACACAGCCTTCACTTTGGAAATGATCTGGTCGTTTCTGCCTGTTGATGGGTGCTCGGAGCGCGGTGCGCCCTCCGCCGCTGTGGGCCGTCTTTAATCCAGTTCTAATGCTCCTTAATTTGTGTGATGCCCAGAGTATCCTCACTGAAAGCCGTCTGAATCTGAAACCGAATGGTTTCCACCTGGCTGTCTCTCTGTTTCTTGAAAAATTTGATTCAGCGCTGCTCCAATCGCTCAGCCATTTTCCTGAAAATGAAAATCCAACAAGGGGGGTGGATCAGTGCTCACTCAAAGCCTGCCCTCAGGCGAATGACGCAACCGACAGGCGTGAAAAAACTCACGCATGCGCATGAAGGTTCAAACTTGGCTGATGCAAGCGCACATGATTCAAATCCATATAGTTTTTTAAAAAAATAAAAAGGTCGGATACTTTTCTAACAGACCTCGTATGTAAATCTACACAACACTGCACTGTTGTACACCAAGCTTCATAATTGTACACAGCCCTATGCCAGGGTGAAAAATCCTTTTTGTGTTTTTAGCAGTGCGTACCTGCATTGCTGGATGTTATTCCTTCCGCTGAACTTTGTTGGCAGTAAAACTTCAAAACCATGGAAGAAGAGGCAGGCTGACTGAGATTCTACATCTACTTACTCCTCATTGACAGATTGTCAGTGAGAGGACATATCCACATCCACTCACAGACGGGTTGCATGCGCGATTGTTGGCTGAAGCTCCACGGTGCTTTCTCAGCTCCTCAAGTTTTCTCATGATTGTGGCACATTAAATAAAGTCCACAACTCCTGCTCACGGACCGATAGCCAGCGCGATCGCCGGCTGCAGCTTTCTTTGACCTCTTCAAGTTCTCTCAAGATTGTGGCATATTAAATTCCATTAACTCCTGCTCACAGACTGATCACCAGCGAGAGGATACATCCACATCCAATATTATTCCTCATGGGTGGACCGCCAGCAAGAGGACATGTCCACCATCCACTCCTAATGGACGGATTGCACAAATTTTTTTTCCTCTGTGTACAACTTACGCAGCCATTCCTGCGTACTTGATATGCAGCACAATGCAACTCTATGCAGGCCCGGTGTGAAAGGGGCTTTAGTGGTTATTTAATCATAGATGCGCATGGTGTGTAGAGTCGAATGATGCTGATGGTAATCTTTAAAGATTAGTTAGTCCCCTTTTTCTTTTCTTTTTTTCTTTTTCTTTTTTTACCCGAGACCATCAAATATAGCCATCGGTATTGCGAAGGCTTTGCAGCCGCCCGTCTGTCTGTCTGTACTTGGCATAAGTCCAGTCCCATTTTCTGCCAGAGGCTTCAAATTTAAAATTTGAAATTGTGAATGTTCTTGGGACACAGACCTTGGACAAGTTCAAAGGTTGGGGTATGTGCTTGGCTGAGGAGCCAATGGTGCGAAGCTACAATTTGTGGGATTATGACTGAATGCCTCTAAGCCAGAATCCTGCCTAGACGAAGCAATACCAGAGCGCCGTGGATTTTCGGTTGGCCCCTGATAGCTGCTCCCGCCTTCACCCGGGGGCGAGGGTGTGGGGGGAGCAGTGAGCAGAGCCATTCGTGACTGGACTGGGGCGCGGCCTGATATGCAGTCGTACCTCTCCTTCCTCGTACCTCATGTTTGTGGAGAACCTGGTGTTTAATCGCTTGCAGGTGACCCGACATTGACCTATTTGAAGAGGTTAAAAAGTCTCATCCTGTTTTAATCTGCTCAGTTTTGTTTTTAAGTGATGGGGGTGACAGCCAATCATAGTAGAGTTGCACAGTGACGTCAGTGGCTGGTCTCTCTAAAACCGCTTCGTTTTGTGTGTTTATATACTCATTTCTCACATATTATGTAAAAGCTATTGAGAAATAATTACTTCTCCTCTAGGTTTTACCCCCTACCCCGTCAGTTCTCCGTCCAAAGCCACGCCCACACAAACTTGAATGCGCATCTCACTGTGGAACTCAGCGGGGCAATGGAGAGCCGACTATAAAAGGCCCCCTGACACAAGCATGCTTTAGCATGCGCATCGTTGTGATGATCTCACCCGCTGTGTTCACAGGTGGACGCCATTCTTTGTTCTCCTGGCTGCCACGTGCTCTGCGCTGGACGCTGTGTCGGTTTAATCATTTTCTCTGCAAATTGGCTGTTGAAAACGACTGTAATCACTTCTTGAATCACAGAGGAACGCTCCAGCGTCAGCCGTTCACACGTGCACTGCTAACAAGCTGCTGAAAGCATTTTGAGCTGTCTAAAAAGGTAATTTGTCATGTTTACAAAAACAGGTGTGTGTTCCGTCCTTCTTGTGTGCAGCTGTTAAAGTATGTTTATAACAGATTTAACGTCTTATCATGTTCAGACGAGCTGCACTCTGATGCGATCCGCTGACGTCACCACTCGCTCTGTTTGCTTCTTTACTCCACTTGACGAGCTGCACATCATGTTGGCAATTAGATTGCACCACGTAGCACACTGTTTTACCAAGCGATGACAATGTAAACAGGACAAATAATTTCCTTTTTAGACGACTCAAAATGCTTTCTGCAGCTTGTTAGGCGTGCGAACGGCAGAAGCTGGCGCATTCCCCTGTGATTCAGGAAGTGATTACAGCCATTTTCAACGGCCAATTTGCAGAGAAAATTATTGATCCGACATAGCACAATCCGGTGGTAGTAGTAGTTTCGGCTGTATTCCCTCCAATTCAGTTCCAATTTATTTTCATTTATATAGCGCCAAATCACAACAGAGTTGCCTCAAAACACTTCACACAGGTAAGGTCTAACCTTACCAACCCCCAGAGCAACAGTGGTAAGGAATAACTCCCTCTAAGGAAAAAACCTCAAGCAGACCAGACTCAAAGGGGTGACCCTCTGCATAACATAAATTACAGAACAATTCACGGATAAATATACAAGAAATACTATTGGCGCACAGGACAGGAGGATCACCAACACGAATACAACTCCCATCTCTGGATGGTGCTGCACCTTAAACAGAGAAAAAACAGAATCAGGCATCAGAAAGACAAAAAATACTGTATAATTTGTCAGCATTAAACAACAAGAAAAACAGAGAAATACTAAGGTGATCGCCGGCCACTAGCCCTAAACTTCACTAAAAGACCCAGAATTTAGGTAAACTTGAGGCCGCAGCCCACTCCAATTACTAATAAAGTGAAGGGATGCCAAAATGTGTGTAATGTGGTTGTACTTTCTGCTTCGTGTCAAAAGTCTGGGTGCAGCATTTTGAACCAATTGGAGAGCCCTAATGCTAGACTGCGGTAAACCAGAAAATAGAACATTGCAGTAGTCCAATCTAGAAGAGATAAATGCATGGATCAGGGTCTCAGCATCAGCCATAGACAGGATGGGACAAATCTTCACTATATTTCGCAGGTGGAAGAAAGCAGTCCTAGTAATATTTCTAATGTGGAGGTCAAAGGACAACTAAGGATCAAAAATTACCCCAAGGTTCCTCACTTTGTCAGTGTGATGTATGACACACGAGCCGAGGCTGAGCGTTAACTGGTCAAATTGATGCAGATGTCTCACTGGACCAAGAACCATCATTTCAGTCTTATCAGTGTTTAAAAGTAGAAGGTTTCTAGACATCCAACTTCTCACTGCTGCAAGGCAATCTTCTAAGGATTTTATGTGAATGAGATTACCAGCAGTTATCGGCGTATAACTGAGTATCATCTGCATAGCAGTGAAAGGTAATCCCAAAATGTCGCAATATGTGCCCAAGGGGTGCTGTATAAAGGGAGAAAAGCAGGGGGCCTAAGACAGACCCCTGTGGAACTCCAAATTTCATGTCACTAAGGTTAGAGGTAGTGTTACTGTACAAAACACAGTGAGAACGACTGGTCAAGTATGACGTCACCCATGCAAGGGCACTCCCAGTAATCCCAAAATGATTTTCCAGCCTATCAAGTAGAATATGATGATCCACGGTATCAAATGCAGCACTGAGATCTAACAGCACCAGAACCATAGCAGTGTCCGAATCCATTGTAAGCAGAAGATCATTCACCACTTTAGTGAGAGCCGTCTCTGTGGAATGATATTTTCTAAAAGCAGACTGCAGTGGCTCAAAGAGATTATTCTCAGTAAAATAGTCTACGAGCTGCTGTGACACTACTTTTTCCAGAATTTTAGAGAAAAATGATAGATTTGACATCGGCCGATAGTTTTTCAATACACTAGGGTCAAGATTAGGTTTCTTAAGTAATGGTTTAATCACTGCAGAGTTGAAACATTTAGGAACAGATCCAGAAGTTAAAGAAAGATGAATAATTTCCAGCACAGTCGGCCCAAGAGTGGACCACAGGTCCTTAAACAGTTTTGTTGGTATGGGATCAAATAAACAGGTTGTGCTTTTTGTTGACATTACGAGTTTCATCAGCATGCCTAGAGAGATACTATCAAATTCTGTAAATCTAGGTAATACCTCAGTAGTGGCGCCCACATCAATAGCAGGGTGTAGTGGCTGTGTTAAGGCATGCTGGGATATGTTTTACCTGATGTCTTATTTTTTTCCCAAAGTAATCCAGGAAATCTTTTGCTGTAAAAGGAGAGCGAACTACAGGTGGTTGTCCATGAATAAGTGTTGCCATCGTGTCGAACAAGAACTTTGAGTTATACTTGTTTTTGTTGATCAAATCAGAGTAGTAAGTCTGCTTTGTAGCCAATAATGCATGTTTATAGTCTAAGATAGCATCACGCCACGCAAGGTGAAATACTTCTAATTTTGAATGACACCATTTCCATTCTAGACCTCTCGCTTTATGCTTGAGGTCACGCAGATAATCATTGAACCAAGGTGACTGTGATTTGGGGGAGCGCGGTTTCAACACAGGTGGTGCAGTCATGTCGAGTGTAGTTTTGAGCACTGAGTTTAAACTATCCACAAGACTGTCTACTGACTGGGTATTTGTCAAATGTGAAGCTAAGACATCAGGCAGTCTAGCTTCGAGTTCAGTCTTAGTTGAGGAGTTGATGCATCGCTGTAAAGATATATAAGGTTGTTGTTCCACTAAACACGGCAGCGAAACTGTAAACTTAATAAGTGAGTGATCAGACACCACTGATTTAAGAGGCATGGTGTCAATATTCGTGACAGTAATACCACGTGTGAGTACCAGATCCAGAGTATTTCCACTAATGTGCGTCGAATTCCGAATGCATTGCCGAAATCCTAATGCATCCACAGTTCCCATAAATGATTTGCAGAGGGGATCAGAAGGCTTATTTATATGAATGTTAAAGTCACCAATGATCAGAATGTTATCTACACTAGTTGACAAGTTAGAGATGAACGCACCAAATTCCCTCTGCCATTTTACCGAAGTCAACTTCTTTGGTGAAACAAGATGAGTGTGCACGCGCGGAGGAGGGAGGGACAGAGGGGGGCGTTGAGCCTGGTGATGCGAGCAGGAAGAAATAGACATGAAGGCATTTGATTTTTTTTTTTTTTTTTGAGAGCGCACCACGGGGCTTATATTGGTTGGAGTTTTATCAATCCTACAGCTGCTACAGACATCTGATATTTTTGTTAGTTTTTCTGAATACATAATGTATTGATGACTATTAGGATAGACAGACCATTTCACCCAATATAACAAAAAGTGTTTCTGAACAGAGTTACCTACCCTAGCTTTATTAATTAATTGATTGCAAATTATAAAGAACACAATGTTCACATGGCGGAGGGTATTTTAGCATTGTGTTATAGTTTTATCTTGGACTCATCAGTGCATTCCACATAACTGTATACAGTAAGCAGTGTCGATGAATCGTTTCATTCTGTTACACTGCTGAACTCTCCTCATGGAGTTTAAAAGGTTGGTGAATGTTCTTGAAGGAGATTCTTCCCTTTCTCTCACAGTGACTATTTGTTCAAGCTGCTTCTGATTGGTGACTCTGGGGTTGGAAAGTCTTGTCTTCTTCTTCGATTTGCGGTAAGTATTTCCAAAGCTTACACATAATGTTTGTGCTGTCTGAGTCTTCTTGTAAATGGGCATCACTATGTATAAGAATCACCCTGTGCTTGAGTCTTGAGTGCTGTAAAGACAGTCCCTTCTTAAACCATTTCGTGGATTTCAGTGTCACGTTGAACAGTGGTAGCACACTGAGGATATGCATGAAGGGAAATAACTCTGCAGATCTGTTCACCTGGTGTAACAGTTTATCTTCCCCCCTGGACAGAGCTACAGAGGATGCTGTCTCCATGGCACTTCACACAGCCCTGGCTCACGTGGAGCAGCCAAACATATATATCAAGATGCTCTTTGCAGATTTTAGCAGTGCATTTAATACTGTAACCCCCCATAAACTGGTCCATAAGGATTATGGATTTCCTGACCAACAGACCTCAGAATGTCAGGATGGGGAACCTGACATCTGGTACCATAACCATGAATTTCAATTTAATTTCAATTGATTACATTTTATATAGCACCAAATCAAACAAAGCTCCCTCAGGGTGCTTCACACAAGTAAAGTCTAACCTTACCAACCCTAAGGTGACAGTGGTAAGAAAAAAACTCTGTGACCAGACTCAAAGGGGTGACCCTTTGCTTAGGCCTTTCTTACAGTTACAATGTTTTGAAAAGTTTTACAGAGTTGAAGAAACAGAAAACAGGAATTCAAAAACATCTGCTGCATACGTTTTAGGTATGACATCTCGTGGTCACGCCAGCATCCTGTTGTTTACAGATGCCACTCCCACGCATTTCCTGCCACACCTCAGACAGAGAAAAAAAGATCAGACTCAGTCGGCTGGAAAAACTACACATAAAGTATAATTCATCAGCAGTAAATCGACAGGAAAACAAAGAAAATACTAAGGTGATGACCAGCTGCTAGCCCTAAGCTTCACTAACAGACCTGGAATTTAGATAAGGTTGAGGCTGAGACCTGTTTCATTACAAATAAAATTAATTTCAAAGGATAGTAAGCATAGTTCCAGACTATGCCAGTATGTTAGCCAAACGAGAGGGAGAATAAGTGCGTCTTAAGTCTGGACTTGAAAATCTCATCAGAATCTTTGTTTAATTCTCACAGGGAGATCATTCCACAAAAGAGAAAGCTCTGTGGCCCGCAGACTTTTTATTCACCCTTGGGACGCAAAGTACTCCTGCACCCTGAGAACGCAGAGCCCGGGATGGTACTTAGGGTTTAATTAGGTCAGCTAAGTAGGGACGTGCCAGTCCATGAATAATTTTATAGGCTAGTAACAGAAGGAAGCCAGTGAAGAGATGCCAATATGGGTGTAATGTAGTCTAACTTTCTGCTTCCTGTCAAAAAACGTTGCAGCAGCATTTTGAACCAATTGGAGACCCCTAATGCTGGACTGCGGTAAACCAGAGAATAGAACATTGCAGTAGTCCAATCGAGAAGAAACAAATGCATGGATCAGGGTCTCAGCATCAGCCATAGACAGGATGGGACAAATCTTTGCTATATTTCACAGGAGGTGGAAGAAAGCAGTCCTCATAATATTTCGAATGTGGAAGTCAAAGGACAACGTAGGATCAAAAATTACCCCAAGGTTCCTCACTTTGTCAGTCTGATGTATGACACATGAGCATAGGCTAAGTGTTGAATTGATACCGATGTTTCACTGGACCAAGAAACATAATTTCAGTCTTGTCAGAGTTCAAAAGTAGGACGTTGCTTGACATCCAACTTTTCACTGATGGAAGGCAATCTTCTAAGGATTTTATCTGTATGAGATTACCAGCAGTTATCGGCATGTATAACTATCATCAGCATAGCAGTGAAAGGTAATCCCAAAATGCTGCAGTATGTGCCCAAGGGGTGCTATATAAAGGGAGAAAAGCAGGGGGCCTAAGACGGACACCTGTGGAACCCCAAATTTCATGTCACTAAGGTTAGAGGTAGTGTTACTGCACAAAACATAGTGAGAACGACTGGTCAGGTATGATGTCAACCATGCAAGGGCACTCCCAGTAATCCCAAAATGATTTTCCAGCCTATTGATTAGAATATGATGATCCACTGTATCAAATGCAGCACTGAGATCTAACAGCACAAGAACTGTAGTGGTGTCCGAATCCATTTCAAGCAGAAGATCATTCACCACTTTACTGAGAGCCGTCTCTGTGGAATGATATTTTCTAAAAGCAGACTGCAGTGGCTTAGAAAGATTATTCTGAGTAAGATAGTCCACAAGCTGCCGTGACACCACTTTTTTCCAGAGTTTTAGAGCAAAATGATAGATTTGATATTGGCCTATAGTTTTTCAATTGACTAGGGCCAAGATTAGGTTTCTTAAGTAATGGTTTAATCACTGCAGATTTGAAACATTTAGGAACAGATCCAGAAGTTAATGCGAGATTAATAATTTCCAGCACAGTTGGCCCAAGAGTTTCCAGTTAACCTGTTCAGCCTGTGGAATGTTCCAAACAGGTGTTCTGTGAGCATTCATCAACTTTTCCAGTCTTTTGTTGCCCCCGTCCCAGCTTTTTTGAAACGTGTTGCAGGCATCCATTTCCAAATGGAGAAAAGCATGGGGCGTAAGACGGACCCCTGTGGAACCCCATATTTCATGTCACTAAGGTTAGAGGTAGTGTTGCTGTTCAAAACAGTGAGAATGACTGGTCAGGTATGACATCAACCATGCAAGGGCACTCCCAGTAATCCCAGAATGATTCTCCAGCCTATCAAGTAGAATATGATGATCCACAGTATCAAACTCAGCACTAAGATCTAACAGCACCAGAACTGTAGTGGTGTCCGAGTCTATTGAATCTGCTTGAGACTCCGGCGAGGGTGGTCGCATCTCCCTCTCTCCTCCTGTTGTCTCTATCTCTGTCTCCAACCTTCAAAGTCCCAACTTTACCAGACTGTGAAATCTTCGATTTGCATTCGGAATAACCGTGGAATTGATCAGCTGGTCTCTCAACGCTATTGACACCATCTTTTCAGCAAGGAAATCAAGGCTGGAGCGCCCTGTGTGCCCAGAAGGAAACTATCCCACAGGCTGTGTTCTCAATGCCTGAAGGGAGTGGCACATGGCATGCTTGCCGCTACTCTCTGTGGAAGACGTCAAGGATTTATTCTTATTTGTCTTTATGGTAGGTGTGCTTCTGCTGTTAGGATTATGCGCTGCCCTGATCTACCAGAGAATTGGCAAGACAGCTGCCACCAAAACCATCACCCCACGTCTATCCGTCATGGTTATCGAGGTTGGCAAGGCTGTACAGTCTCAGACTGCATTGACTCTTGAACTTAAATGCAAGTTGGAATTCATCTTGGAGCAACTGTCTGCCCTGCAGAAGCGTTGATGTTGGACACCAGTGAATATTCATTCACACAGTTGGATTTGGATAGTTAAGAGAAGCCGCATTTGGCTCTGTGCTTCTCTGCCTAACCCAAACACGGCAGCCTTATCAGCTACTGGTCAAAATGCCCCGCTTGTTTTTCCTCCAGAAGATTTCAGTGGCCCTCTTGATGCACATGGCTCCCTTCTCATCTGCCCTCCCCCACAGTCTGTGGTTGTTGTCATGGCCACTTCAGACTCTACGCATACACGGACAGAGACTGATATGAACCACCAGCACACATGGACGCATGCCCCCCCCCCCCCCCCCCCCCCACTCCCTTGGGAGGCCGTGCGGCACGGCTGCTGCGGCTACGCACACTCACATTGCCTCAATTCGGATAACGGAGGATCGTTACCGAAAGCCGTCTGAATAATCCGAATGGTTTCCACCTGGCTGTCGCCCAGTTTCTAGAAAAAATTTGATGCAGTCGCGCTGCTCCACTCGTTTCCTTGCAAAGAAAAAACAACGAGCGACTCCACCCATCCTCACACAAAGGCTGCTTACAAGCAAATGACGCAATCGACAGGCGTGAAAAAACTCACGCATGCACACGAAGATTCAAGGTTGACTCATGCAAGCACATGTGATTCAAATCCATCAGGTTTTTGCAAAAAATAAAAAGGTCGGATACTTTTCTAACAGACCTCGTGTGTGTATGCTAGAATAGAATTTAAAATTCTTCTTCTTACTTATAAGGTTTTGAATAATCAGGTCCCATCTTATCTTAGGGACCTCATAGTACCATATTACCCCATTAGAGCGCTTCGCTCTCAGACTGCGGGCTTACTTGTAGTTCCTAGGGTTTGTAAGAGTAGAATGGGAGGCAGAGCCTTCAGCTTTCAGACTCCTCTCCTGTGGAACCAGCTCCCAATTCAGATCAGGGAGACAGATACCCTCTCTACTTTTAAGATTAGGCTTAAAACTTTCCTTTTCGCTAAGGCTTATAGTTAGGGCTGGATCGGGTGACCCTGGACCATCCCTTGGTTATGTTGCTTTAGACGTAGACTGTGTTTCATAATTATTGTATGGCCTTGCCTTGCAATGTGGAGCGCCTTGGGGCAACTGTTTGTTGTGATTTGGCGCTATACAAGAAAAAAGTTGATTGAGTTGATTGTGTGTGTGTGTGTGTGTGTGTGTGTGTGTGTGTGTGTGTGTGTGTGTGTGTGTGTGTGTGTGTGTGTGTGTGTGTGTATATATATATATATATATATGTGTATATATGTATATATATGTGTATATATGTGTATGTGTATATATATATATCAATCAATCAACTTTTTTCTTATATAGCGCCAAATCACAACAAACAGTTGCCCCAAGGCGCTTTCATATATATGTGTATATATATATATGAAAAGGTGACTCATACTCTGGAAAATACTGTTAATAATTGCAAAATTTGTAATTAATGAGGTAATTTTTGCACATTTTTGATCTTTTAGTATTATCACGTTTGCACACAAGTGAAACCCTAAGAATTGGAAGACCTGTTAGATGTTCCACCGGTGACAGTAATGACTGACAGCAGGACTCTGACATGGACTCTTTGTCTCTGCAGGACGACACATACACAGAAAGTTATATTAGTACTATTGGTGTGGACTTCAAAATAAGGACCATAGAACTGGATGGAAAGACCATCAAACTTCAAATTGTAAGTGTCACACGTATAGTTCCTTTTGTTGCTCCTGCAGTAAGCTTGGCTCTGTCTTCAGCCAGTGTCTCCCAAAGCTTCTTCTAAGACATCTTATGGTTTTCTGTAGGTAGAGCAGGGACAGAGCATGGGAAGCAGAACTCTGGATCTCCAGGGTCAGGGTTCAGAACCACTGATCCAGATGAACATGAGATGGATCGAAGTGGGTTATTTAACTCGTAACAAAAAGCCAACCTTTGATTTTAACATCAAGGGCTCAAAATCAGGATTCATCACATATTTACAGACCTGCCAGCTGCTCAGGGTTTTGCAGATCCAGTTTTGATACCAGGGTGTTGCACATTGTCATATGCACACACACACACACACACACAGATCGATCTGTTCTGCAGGGAACATGTCAGTTTATGTTGTAGTCCCATTAACGTCGGAGCTTGTACAAACCCGTCTTCTCTGTTTTGTTTCAAAGATGGTGACTACCCGTAGACATTGCCTCTGTTCCTATTAGTGTTGGCTATTAAGGGTGCCTGAAGTTGTTGCTTTTGTCTGTCCACAGTGTGGATTTAAAATCAGCCTTGCATCTTTTTTGTTTTGCATTTGACAGTGGGATACAGCGGGTCAAGAGCGGTTTCGTACAATCACGTCCAGCTATTACAGAGGTGCTCACGGTATCATTGTGGTGTACGATGTCACCGATCAGGTTAGTGCCATTCTCGACATGTGAGGAAACGTGATGATTTCAGATTGTACATCAGAATCCACACAGTTAATGGGCTGTGCCACCTCAAGTCTAGAATCACTTTTACATTTATTGCACAAACTATGCTCTTTTCTTCTCTCTGTAGCTTTGATGATGAGACCAGAGCTGAACAGTCTTTCAGCTGTGCACTTTATCCAGTCATTTGTGGCCCAAAATGACTCCTTCACATAATAATAATACATTTTCTTTATAATGCACCTTTCATTAATAAAAATCTCAAAGTGCTACAAGAAAAAAAGATACATAAATAAAACCAAGGAGAAACAAGAGATTAAAAACAGAAAATCCTAAGATAAAAACAATCAGCAGACTAGAATAAAACCAAATTAAAATAATAAAATAGAATAAAATGACTAAGATGCAGCAGTTGATGCAGCATGATTGAGACCTGTGAGAGGTCTTTCTAAACAGGTACGTCTTGAGGCTTTTTAAAAAAGCTTCAACAGCTTGTGGAGCCCTCAGATGGTCAGGGATGGAGTTCCGTATATGAGGGGCAGCATGTTAAAAGATTAGTTTTAGGATGTCCCAGGTGCAGTTCATCCAGAAAGTATTCACAGCGCTTGACTGTTTCCACATTTTGTGATGCCTTATTCCAAAATGGACTAAATTAATTTTTTCCCCCAAACTTCTACACACAATACCCCATAATGTGAGTTTTTTGCAATTTTTTTTTTATTATTTTTTATAAAAATAAAAAACAAAAAACCAACTTACAAATCACATGTGCATAATTATTCACAGCCTTTGCCATGAAACTCAAAATTGAGCTCAGATGCACACCCATGCAATAATCATGCTGTCTAATCAGCGTCTTGATCTGCCACACCTGTGAGGTGGGATGGATTATCTCAGCAAAGGAGAAGTGCTCACTAACACAAATTTGTCAACAATATTTGAAAGAAATCGTCCTTTTGTGTATAGAGAAAATGATTTAGATCTTTGAGTTCAGCTCATGAAAAATGGGTAGAACAAAAATGTTGCCTTTATATTTTTTCTTTCTTTTTGTTGTTGTCCATTTGGCTGCTCCCGTTTTGTTCCAGGGGTCGCCACAGCGAATACAACCAGATCCGCATTGATATTTGGCCCAAGTTTTACACCGGATGCCCTTCCTGACACAACTCCAGTGCTACCTGGAGAAACACACACACAGCCGCTGGTGTTCCAAAGAGGTCTCCCAACCAAGTACTAACCAGGTCCCGCACTGCTTAGCATCTGAGAGCTGATGGGATCAGGCTGACACAGAGCAGATCGGCTGCAAAATAAGATTGGCCTCCTCTGTTGTTGTTTATTCAAGATTTTAACATATTAAAGACAGAACCACACAACACACACAAAAAACAACAAAAAACTGATTAGACAGAAACAGATCAGAACCATAAACACTGAGCAGTCTCAGTTAGAAATGGTTAAATCAGATTTTAAAATTTTTTTTAGGCAATTTACCTAAAACATACACACTATTCAGTTAGAAGAGTCTAAGGTTCTCCACTTCAATGAACCTGTGCCCCTCTGCAAGGTATCGCTTAGATCTCAGGCAAGTATTCCAGTAGAGGGCGCCATAAGTCCTGATATTTATCATCATTACCCTTTAACTTTGCACTTAAGCTTTCCATTGGTAACACTCTAAAAAATTTTGTTGTACCAATGAGTTACTGTTGGTGGCTTCTCCTTAATCCACTTAAACAACATACATTTTCTTGCTAACAATAAAAGTTTTCTTAATAAGTTGGATTTATTTTTGTCCATCAGTTTATTGGGAGATGGCAGCCCTGATAGAAACTGGCCTGGATCCTTACAGATTCTCATCTTCAGTATAGCACTAATTTCCTTAGTTACACAAGACCAATATTTAACTATTTTTGGACAACTCCATAAACAGTGCAGATATGTCCCATTGGCTATTTTACATTTGAAACACAAAGGTGACCTATGTGGGTCTGTTTTGTTAAAAAAAAAAAACTGGTGTCCTGTGCTGTCTATGCAGGATTTTATACTGGGTTTCTTTGTGTTTATTGCTAACAAATAATGAGTGGAGCGAATACAGTCTTTCCAGTCTTTTCCATCATAATGACGTTGCATATCTTCCTCCCATCGTTCAGTCACTTTACCAATATCATGGTCATTATATTCTGTAAAACCACACAAGATTGCTTGATAATAGATTTATTATCAATAATATCCAGAACAAACTTCTCAATAGGTCCCGGTAACATTGTTTCTTGGGTGGTCTTAAAATTTGCCTGAATGAAGTGACGCACCTGTAAATAAGCTAAAAAGTCCTTCTGTGGAATTCCATATTTACTCTGAATTTGTACAAAAGACATAAGGACATTACCTTCAAATAAATCACCAAACACTCTTATTCCTGTACTGTACCATCTTTGAAATAATGCACTTTTTACTCCCGGGCAGAAATCTGTGTTATTCATCAGAGGTGTCAGAAAATAAAGATTGGAAACACCAGAAGTGTATTTGTTCGTATCTCGCCAAACCTTTACAGTGTTATCAATCAATAAATTAGCATGTGTTGTTTTTTTTTCCCTCTTCTCATGAGTTTGCCTATCAGTGAGAAAGGTGTGCACTCCCACGATTCAAGAGGTTTGTCATTTCCTTTCAAATATGCATGGCAATTGTTTTGTCAAAATTAACCTTATAGCCTGACAAGGAACCAAATGCTTTTATAACAGATATAACAGCAGGAATTGAGTTCTAGGTTTAGAAAAAAACAGCAAAACATCATCTGCATGTAGCGAAATTCTATGTTCGAGCCCTCCCATTTATATCCACAAATACAATTGAGTTCAAATACCCTCTGCCAGCGGCTCAATTGCCAAAGTGGGGAAACTGGATCGCCTTGACGTGTCGTTCTTCCAAGCCTAAACTCCGCCGATCTCATACCATTCACCATTACACTTGCTTTAGGAGAGTTATATAGCAATTTGATCATATCAATAAAGCCTTTGTCAAGACCAGACTTCTCCATAACCACAAACAAATATGTCCATTCCACACGATCAAATGCTTTTTCAGCATCAAGCGATATAACAAAGCCCTGCAATTTGGTAAAATTAGTGTTCAGTAATATTCAGCAGCTTTCGCATGTTACTAAAAGAGTGTCTATTCTTAATGAAACCTGTTTTATCTGGTCTAACTAATGTTGGTAAATAATTTTCCAATCTTCTTGATAATATTTTTGAAAAAAATCTTGCTTTTCTTGATAATATTTTTGAAAAAAATCTTGCTATCTAAATTTAGCAAACTAATTGGGTGATAAGAGCTACACTGGTCCGCTGGTTTCCCTTCCTTTAATATTAAGGAAATGTTTGCTGAATATAATGTTGGGAGAGTGCCCGTTTCTGCCGAATGTCGGTACATATTTAAAAGTGGTCTAACTAATTGATCTTGAGAAATTTTGTAAAACTCCAGACCATATCCATCAGGCTCACCCACTTTTCCACTTAGAAGAGATTTAATTGTAGTTACCAACTCTTCTTTTGTTATTGGCCCACCCAGGGCGGCCTGATCTGACAAGGATGGTAAGTCCAATTTTTCCAGGAAATTAAAAACATCATTTTGTGACACTGACACCTCTGATGAATAAATCTTATGATAATAATTTTCCATTATATTTGCCAGCTCTCTGCTTTCGTAATGGTTTTGGCCCTTGTCATCTTTTAGTGAGTATATAGCGTGAGTATCTTGTCGACCAGCTGCTAGCCGTGGCAGCAGTCGGCCTGGTTTGTCTCCCATTTCAGACAGTCTATGTCAAGCATAGAAAAGGCTGGCCTCCACTTTCTGGGTTAATAATTGATTTAGAGCTGATCGGGTGGTTTCCACCTTTTTATGCAAGGCTGGTGTATAGCCGCTGTTAAGTTGCTTTTCCAAATCTTATAACCCACGTTCCAGCTCTAATTGTTGTTTACTTGCCTCCCTTCTCCTAGCTGTACTATACGATATTATGGACCCGCTTAAAAAGGCTTTTAGTGCCTCCCAAAGAATAGATGGATTTGTATTTTCATTATCATTAGTTAACATAAAAAGTTCAGTTTGGTCTTTGATAAAGGTGACATATAAAGGGCTGTTTAAAAATGATGGATTAAGTCTCCAATTGTGTGCAATTTGTTGTGGTTGGTGTGGCATCACCTGCATATGTACATCTGCATGGGCAGACAGTACCCGTGTGCCAATGCAACATGTTTGTACCCTATCCAGCACAGATCTAGAAGCAAAAAATTAATCAATTTGCAGAAAAATTGCAATGTGGATTTGAATAAAATGTGTAATCTTTCTCAAGCAGATGAATAACTCTCCATATATCAAACAATTGTAGATCAGAATATAATTTCTTGGTTGCCTCTCTCATTCTAGAAGTTGAGTTTTTAGCTGCAGGTTGTTGGTCTATCTCAGGATCCATGGTACAGTTAAAATCATCTGCAGGAATACTAAATTTGGTCATGTTAGAAGAGACTTAAGCAAAAAGCTTAGAGTAAAAGTCTTTTAAATAAACATTCGGAGCATAAATACAACCAATCAGGAAACTTTCCCCATACAGATAACCTCTAATAAAAACATATCATCCCTGATCATCTGTAATACATTTTTCTAAAGAAAATGGAGTATTTTTATTAATTACTATTGCCACGCCTCTTTTACTAGATGAAAATGATGAATCGTGCACTTGTCCAACCCACTCTCTCTTAAGCTTTTTGTGCTCCTCATCAGTAAGTTGAGTTTCTTGTAAAACTTCCCCTTCTCCTTCTTAATCCACGTTAGTATTTTTTTTTCGTTTAACTGCGTTATTTATTCCTTTAACATTCAAAGAAATATACTTAATTGTACTCATTACAAAATAAGAGTTACATATTTAGTTATGTTACAGAGCATTTTGTACAGTAGAATAGGTAAAGGCACATATTAAACTGGAGAAAACTGCAGTGAGTTTTTCCACGCCTGTCGGTGACGTCATTCGCCTGTGAGCACTCCTTGTGGGAGGAGTCGTCCAGCCCCTCGTCGGAATTCCTTTGTCTGAGAAGTTGCTGAGAGACTGGTGCTTTGTTTGGTCTAAATTTTTTATAAACCTGTGAGACACATCGAAGTGGACACGGTTCGAAAAATTAAGCTGGTTTTCGGTGAAAATTTTAACGGCTGATGAGAGATTTTGAGGTGATACTGTCGCTTTAAGGACTTCCCACAGAGTGGGACGTCGCGCAGCGCTCCCAGGCGCTGTCGTCAGCCTGTTTCAAGCTGAAAACCTCCACATTTCAGGCTCTATTGATCCAGGACGTCGTGAGAGAACAGAGAAGTTTCAGAAGAAGTCGGTTTCAACATTTTATCCGGATATTCCACTGTTAAAGGAGATTTTTTTTAATGAAAGACGTGCGGACGGGTCCGCGCGTCGGGACGCAGCCGGCGCGGTGCGGCGGCACAGGAAAAACACCTCCGTGTTGATAACCATTTGTAAAATCCAAGCGGCTTTTGATGGATTTCAGTGGAGTGAGTTGAGAAATTTAACAGCTGGACATGTTCCAACTTGTACTCAAGGCTTCCCACAGAGGTGTTTTTCCTGTGGCGGAGCGTCCCGCACGTCTTTCATTAAAAAAATCTCCTTTAACAGTGGAATATCCGGATAAAATGCTGAAACCGACTTCTTCTGAAACTTCTCTGTTCTCTCACGACGTCCTGGATCAACAGAGCCTGAAATGTGGAGGTTTTCAGCTTGAAACAGGGTGACGACGGCGCCTGGGAGTGCTGCGCAACGTCTCGCACCGTGGGAAGTCCTTAAAGTGACAGTATCACCTCAAAATCTCTCATCAGCCGTTAAAATTTTCACCGAAAACCAGCTTAATTTTTCGAACTGTGTCCACTTCGATGTGTCTCACAGGTTTAGAAAAAATTTTGATCAAACAAAGCGCCAGTCTCTCAACAACTTCTCAGACAAAGGAATTCCGACAAGGGGGCTGGACGACTCCTCCCACAAGGAGTGCTCACAGGCGAATGACGTCACCGACAAGTGTGGAAAAACTCACGCATGCGCACGAGGGTTCAAGCATGTCTGACATAAAAACATATGAATGAAATCCATATAGTTTTTGAACAAAAATAAAAAGGACCTATACTTTGACAGACCTCGTGTGTGTGTGTGTGTGTATATATATATATATATATATATATATATATATATATATATATATATATATATATATATGAGGTCTGTTAGAAAAGTATCCGACCTTATTATTTTTTTTAAAAACCATATGGATTTGAATCACGTGTGCGTCAGACAAGCTTGAACCCTCGTGCGCATGCGTGAGTTTTTTCATGCCTGTCGGTTGCGTCATTCGCCTGTGAGCAGGCTTTGAGTGAGGTGTGGTCCACCCCTGTCATCTATTTTTTATTGCGAATAAATGTCTGAACAATTTGGAGCTTTGCTGCATCAATTTTTTTTTTCCAGAAACTGTGCGAGACCTCCAGGTGGACACCATTCGAAAAATTAATATGGCTTTCAGGGACGATTTTATGGGGATTAAACAGATTACGGGGTGTTACTGCCGCTTTAAGGACGGCCCACAACTGCTGAGAGCGCAGCGCGCTCCCAGCCCCCATCGACAGGCTGACACCCCACACAAACAACCAGATCATTTCCAACGTGAAAGCTTTGTTGATCCAGGACCTCGTCTGACTTTCACAAGAAGGCAGAAGATGTGGACATGAGCACTTTTTCCGGCACATTCCACCGTTACAGGAGTTTTTTTTCATGGAAAAAGAAGCGGAGGGATGCGCCACGATTCCGTTCATTACGCGGGACAAATCCACCTCGGTGTTGGTCTCTCAGGACGGCTTAAAGGTGGATTTCAGACGGATTCCGGTTGCTTTCCAGTCGTGTGAATATCCGATTGTGATTGTGCATGAGCTGGACATGCCAGAACATGTCCCGTGAGGCTTCATCACGGCGTTGCTTTGTGCCGAGCTGCTGCACCGCGACCTCGTGTGTGTGTGTGTGTGTGTGTGTGTGTGTGTGTGTGTGTGTGTGTGTGTGTGTGTGTGTGTGTGTGTATATATATATATATATATATATATATATATATATATATATAGCTCACAATATGCTAAACTGTTATGAAAGTGTAACACAAAGGTCAATTTTTCAAGTTACATGTTTTTATTGCAAACTAGTAGTACACATATATTTCTTTCATAAACCACAAAGCTCAAGATAACTCATTAACTATTAACTTTAAAAATGTCACTTTTCCATTATGGAAGAGTGAAATTAATAAGAGTATGGACCCTTGCGGATGTTATTTTTGACAGACAATTCTCAGGTTGTTTTCAACTTGTTATAATTTCTTAATACGCGTATCTTTTATACAAATTGACGATGTATATTGGAGAATACATATTTCAAAGTAGAATGCCCGTCTAAGTGTAAATGTTAGCTATAGTTTATGCGACTTTTAACCATCTATATCTCCCACTTGGTTTTGACAGATGGCGTAACATCCCCAAGGGTCATTTTTAATTAAATTTTTTTGTACTTAAAATTGACTCAAGGGCCTTTGATTTACCTTTAATTTTTCATTTCATGGGTTTTCTATTGACTAATGCACAATACAATTGCCTTGAGGTTGGTTTGAAAAAAATATGACCTGGTTAAAAAAGTGAGGTCCAATCATGTTATAATATGTGATGGAAAAAAGTGGATTTTTCAAACTTCTTTTCAATTTTTCTTCATTTTATGAGCAACGAAATACACTCAAATTATGCATACTATATATACAATAGTTACATTAATGTTAACAATAACAAACATTTCTATTCAACAATCCATATTTAATAAACACATTCATGAAGTACCTCAGGTGCAGTATAACGGTTTAGCATATTGTGAGCCATATATATAAAATGTGTGTGAGTGAGACTGAGTTTTGTTGGAATTTGTAGAGCCCAGGGCATACTTGCTTGACGGGTTAATGTGCCTGAGTCTTGATGGTTGTGATGCATGCGCGCGCACACATCAATATACATGTTCACTGTCCCCCCCCACGAAAATGACGTCACAGTCCATATTCTGCTGCAGAATTGTTACACTTTCTTACATGAAGTTGTCAGGTTCTGAGTACAAAAATGCAGTAAAATGTTGTTACTTATTTAAAGGCAAACCTGTAGTTGAAACAATATATTCTTTGAATACAATTAAATCTCATGATGGACATATTGACTGAATTTTTGACCTCGATTTTCTACATTATCACTTTACCGAGGCGTTGGTAGACCGGTAGCGTAGATTTACACTTGACGCTACCTGGCTATACCCGCCTGCTTTGCGTAAACAAATGACGTCATAGCGCGCAGCCCAAGAACTGTCCGCAGAGAAAAACATAAAAAGGCGAGAAGTGTGTTAGTCCCAATATGGATATTCTGGATGATTTTCTCATGGATAGTATGACAGTGAACAGCAGCCAAAGCAGCCAGCTTGATGAGGACACACTGCCGAATTTGGAGAGCAGCGCGCGCCAGCCGACACGACAAAAGTTAAAGTGAGCCAACTTATGTACGCGTTACGTGTTGTGTATCTCAGTAAAGTGATAATAATGCAAATAACATGCTGTTGTCATGCGGTATGCATTGACAGATATTCACACTCGTCTGACTCGGGTGAATATCTGTCATTTTGGGCGACTGGTCATGAACGTCGGGCCTCAGAAAATGCATACCGCCCTCCAAAAGCATGTTATTGTATTATTATTTTATTTAATAGTAACATAATAAAAACTAGAGCATTGCGCTCATAGAGCGCCAACTACCGCCAACATTAGTTTACAATTCCACGTATTTTTACCTTTGAAAAAATTTTCAAGGTCAAAGTCCTTTTCGAAGTGGCTTTTCCTAAGCTAAAATACAGCACTAAATGTAGATCAAGGGGGCTTTTCAATGTTAAAAAAGTCAAATATCTGCTAAATCTGCAATATGGATCAGATTAGTCTATTCATTGAGAGTGAAACTTTGTTGCACCCCGGTGTCACACAGATATAATGCAAAATGTCCACCAAATGAGCTTTTCAATATTAAATACAAATGGCCACAAAATCCACAGTCTGGAACAGATCCAGATCAAACTTTGTCGGTGACTAAAGGATACCATCCTACATAACACTCAAATATGAAAGAAATGTGATCTGTTTGATTGAGGTATGAATTTTTGAAAATTTGTTCAGTGGTAAGATAGGGATTTGTCCTGACTTTGACCTGTGACCTTGAAAATTGAAGCAGTTCTTGCCCATTAGGAAATGAATCTTGAGTCAAACTTTCATAACTATATATGAAAACCTGTGGCTCCAGGCTGTTCACAAACAGACAGACAAACGGGGTGAAAACATAACCTCCTCCAACTTCATTGGCAGAGGTAAAAACTGTTTTATTTAAAGGCATTACGTTCTTAAATTTTGCGTTCAAAACAATGCCTGAATGTTATTTTGGTAGGTGTAGTAATTTGTCCATTTTGGTGTCTTAGGAGTCTTTCAACAATGTCAAACAGTGGCTGCAGGAGATTGACCGCTACGCCAGTGAAAATGTCAACAAGCTGCTGGTTGGGAACAAGTGTGACCTCACAACAAGGAAGGTGGTGGATTACACCACAGCCAAGGTAGCGGTGTGGACATGCGGTGCACCCGCCTGACACGGCTCATGTCCAGTGTGAAAGTGCTTTACATCAATATGTTTGTCATTTGTCTCAGCACTGCAAAGTGTCACTGAGTGAGGTGGTTCATGAAAAGTGGAGAATTTCATCATAAATTACAGCGCATCCGGAAGGTTTTCACACCTTTTCCACATTGTATGTTTCAGCCTTATTCCAAAATGGCTAAAAAAAATTTTTTTTCAAAATTCTACACACAACACCCCACAGTGATGAAGCGAAAAAGTTTTTGTCTTTTTTTTTTTTGCTTATTTTTTGTTTGCAATTTTTGCCAATTTATTAAAAATAGAAAAACTTAAAAATTGCATGGACACAAGTATTCACAGTCTGTGCAAAAAAAAAAAAAAAAAAAAAAAAAAGATTAAAGGTGACCAGATCCATTTCTGGGGTGACGATTTGTCTTTCAGCAGGACAATGACCCTAAGCACACAGCCAAGATATCAAAGGAGTGGCTTCAGGACAACTCTGTGAATGTCCTTAAGTGGTCCAGCCAGAGCCCAAACCTGAACCTGACTGAACATCTCTCCAGAGATGTTCAGAGAGAGATCTGAAAATGTCTGTGCACCGACGCTCCCCATCCAACCTGATGGAGCTTGAGGTGCTGCAAACAGGAATGGACCAAACTGTCCAAAGATACAGTAGTCTTCAGAATAATAGTAGTGCTATGTGACTAAAAAGATTAATCCAGGTTTTGAGTATATTTCTTATTGTTACATGGAAAACAAGGTACCAGTAGATTCAGTAGATTCTCACAAATCCAACAAGACCAAGCATTCATGATATGCACACTCTTAAGGCTATGAAATTGGGCTATTAGTAAAAAAAAAAAAAAGTAGAAAAGGGGGTGTTCACAATAATAGTAGTGTGGCATTCAGTCAGTGAGTTGGTCAATTTTGTGGAACAAACAGGTGTGAATCAGGTGTCCCCTATTTAAGGATGAAGCCAGCATTTCATAGCCTTAAGAGTGTGCATATCATGAATGCTTGGTCTTGTTGGATTTGTGAGAATCTACTGAATCTACTGGTACCTTGTTTCCCCATAAGAAATATACTCAAAACCTGGATTAATCTTTTTAGTCACATAGCACTACTACAGCTCCTGCCAAAAATGATGGAATCACCGGCCTCGGAGGATGGTCATTCAGTTGTTTAATTTTGTAGAAAAAAAGCAGATCACAGACATGACACAAAACTAAAGTCATTTCAAATGGCAACTTTCTGGCTTTAAGTAACACTATAAGAAATCAGGAAAAATAATTGTGGCAGTCAGTAACAGTTACTTTTTTAGACCAAGCAGAGGGAAAAAAATATGGACTCATTCAATTCTGAGGAATAAATTATGGAATCACCCTGTAAATTTTCATCCCCAAAACTAACACCTGCATCAAATCAGATCTGCTCGTTAGTCTGCATCTAAAAAGGAGTGATCACACCTTGGAGAGCTGTTGCACCAAGTGGACTGACATGAATCATGGTTCCAACACGAGAGATGTCAATTGAAACAAAGGAGAGGATTATCAAACTCTTAAGAGGGTAAATCATCACACAATGTTGCAAAAGATGTTGGTTGTTCACAGTCAGCTGTGTCTAAACTCTGGACCAAATACAAACAACATGGGAAGGTTGTTAAAGGCAAACATACTGGTAGACCAAGGAAGACATCAAAGCGTCAAGACAGAAAACTTAAAGCAATATGTCTCAAAAATCGAAAATGCACAACAAAACAAATGAGGAACGAATGGGAGGAAACTGGAGTCAACGTCTGTGACCGAACTGTAAGAAACCGCCTAAAGGAAATGGGATTTACATACAGAAAAGCTAAACAAAAGCCATCATTAACACCTAAACAGAAAATACAAGGTTACAATGGGCTAAGGAAAAGCAATCGTGGACTGTGGATGACTGGATGAAAGTCATATTCAGTGATGAATCTTGAATCTGCATTGGGCAAAGTGATGATGCTGGAACTTTTGTTTGGTGCCGTTCCAATGAGATTTATAAAGATGACTGCCTGAAGAGAACATGTAAATTTCCACAGTCATTGATGATATGGGGCTGCATGTCAGGTAAAGGCAC
The DNA here is from genome assembly GCF_902500255.1 of Thalassophryne amazonica. Classification (NCBI taxonomy): domain Eukaryota; kingdom Metazoa; phylum Chordata; class Actinopteri; order Batrachoidiformes; family Batrachoididae; genus Thalassophryne; species Thalassophryne amazonica. Next base: position 99,632,477 of record NC_047115.1, on the reverse strand, counting down.
TGGGGAGATGGCTGTCATTACAATGATATTTTGGACACTTTTCTTATCCCATCAATTGAAAGGATGTTTGGGGCAGCAGTTTTTTTTTTTTACATGCACGCGCAAACGAATCGTCAGTGAAGATTATTTTATTTATTATCTACACAGATGTATAATAAAACAAATGGTGACTGGTTTATAACAATTATGACAGAATTTGAGAGAGAGCAAGGAACTACGGAGCCCTGGAAGTGTCATCGTAAAATGTTTTGCATGTGGAGAGAATGTGCACGTTTTATTATATTGTGCGCACGTTTTATGATATTGTGCACTCGTTCTAAGCATCGTTTGAGTGAAACAAGAGCACGATCTACTTGAACGTGGCCACAATTTGTAAAATGTGCACTCAATATTGTCTTGACACATAAATGTTGGCTATTAGTCAACAAACCAGCAGACAGTGTGATACATTTCCCCATTAGAAATGGATCTGGTCAGAGTGTATCATCATGGTTTGGGCGCACAAGGACATACAGAGAACTCCAGCTGCCCAGCATGACATCATCTGGAGTTTAAGCACATTAAAAAGGAAGCTGAGGGCAAAGCGTCTCCCTGTCGTGAGGATGACAATTTAGGTCATATTATGGATAAAACGTGTGCATGTTTTATTAATTTGAGGGCTCAATTAAAGGAAAACGTGCGCACATTGTATTAATTCGAGGGGTCAATTAAAGGAAACGTGCGCACAAATTATCATGGCCAGAAAAAAAAAAATCACTTTAAGTGACGTCTCCCGGGTTCCGTAAAGGAACCACAGCGGCAGCCAGTTTTTGTTTTTTTTTTCACGTGCACGTGCGAACTAATTGTCTGTGAAGATAATTTTATTAACTACACAGATGTATAATAAAACAAATGGTGACTGGTTTATAACACAGTGATGACAGAGTTTGAGGGCAGAGAGAGAGGAACCGCAGCCAGTTTTTTTTCTTTTGTTTGTTTACATGTGCACACGCGAACACAACAAATAGAGCACAGTAACTCGCTCCGTGTGTGAGAGTCATAAAACACAGAGAAGACAAAGACAACACACTGAAAATTGTTTTTTTCCTTATTCCTTTATTGGTTCATTCTACTGGTGCTTATAGTTGATAAAACTTGGATAAAGTTACTTGCACCAGTGCAAGTGCAGTATAAAATTATGTGCACCACTCGAATAATATGTGCACAAACTAGCACATGCACGTACTATTTCGACCCCTGTGTGTGTGTGTGTGTGTGTGTGTGTGTGTGTGTGTGTGTGTGTGTGTGTGTGTGTGTGTGTAATATAAAAATCAATCACACAAATACTAATTCCCACACACACTAACACAAATGCTTTATTTTTTAAGAGTGCATAAACATTATATGAGATGATTGAATTAAATCCAGTCTTCTAAATGAATCTGGAATCTTGGTAGGCATAAGTGACCCCCGTCTTGTCTGTTGTGTCCAGGAGTTTGCTGACTCTCTGGGCATCCCTTTCTTAGAAACCAGCGCTAAGAATGCAACCAACGTGGAGCAGGCCTTCATGACCATGGCTGCTGAAATCAAGAGGAGGATGGGCCCCGGGGCCGCAGCCGGAGGTGGGGAGAAGCCCAACGTGAAGCTGACCCCCGGCACTACTGTCCAACCTTCATCAGGAGGATGCTGCTGAGAGAGACGGCACATCCACTTTGAACCCTGACCCCCCCATCAGACTCCACTGTCCACTGTGCCCCAGGAAGTCCCACCCACAGCCAGAGAGAAGAGCTGATTGACAGAGAGAGAGAGTGTGTGTGTGTGTGTTTGTACTGTAGATAATGTAGCAGCGCGACTCAAGTTCTTGAGGAGAAATGGTGATGCCTCCACCTCTGACCTCTGACCTCAGACTGCACTTTGACCTGGTCCAGAACCCTCTGCATTCCTCCGGTGGGGCTGCTTCATCACTTTCTTTCATTTCTTCTTCTCTTTCCAAAGGGCATGTTGGTCTGTTTTTGTTTTTGAACTGTGCACAGGAGCAACTCTCTCCTGCCCCCTGGTGGTCTGGTGGGGCAGTGTAAGTACATGCACATCTTGTGCGTGTGTGTCGTCGTGCTCGATGCGTGATGGGGACACTTTTGAATCTGTCTCTCTGTGAGATTTGTGGCTGAAGGTGATTGTAAATTTGTTTCTCAACATGTAAGACTTGATTTGAAAATAAATATTGTAAGACCAGACTCTGAAACGACCTGACCCCTGTCTGCACTTTGACCTTTGAAATACAGGTGAACTTGTGTTTTAGATTTAGTCCTGGTCGAGTTGTGGACCCTGAAATTTAGACTTCAGTGTAAAGACTACTGTACGTTTTTGGTTGACCTCATTAAGTCGCGGTTTCAGACAGCTTGCAGTTTGATTTTGTGGACCCCAACATGCGCGAGTTAACGAGGTTCACCTGGATTTATTCTGCTCTTGTCTCAGGGCAGAACTGCAAATAGAAAGCTTTTATCAATAAAGACATCTGGGGTCCACTTAAGAGCCTGTTGCAACTCTGCAGCACTTCTGGAAGTGCACGTTGGCCTCAAGGGTTAATACAGCAGTTTGTCCTGTTTGATGTGGCCCTGAGTCCAGACCAGAGGAAGGTCATGAACCATCATCACCTGTCCAAAGTACAGCCTCTGAGCGCTCACATGGATTGAAAGCACACGGCTCGTGACTCGGTGCACAGCTGCTACGCTCTGTACGAAGACGCCAAGAGGCTCACTGGGACCCAGTGGCTCCCCTGGTCAAGACCAGCAGTGGTTTCCAGGACTGCAGACACAAATGTGCCCATGATTGGACATGTCCACCTGCCCACTGTGGACGGACAGAGTTTCACGCTGTTGTAATTTCCCCAAAATCTGAAAATGAAATCCATTCCAGCTCTTCAAAAAACACCAGCATGAGGACGACTCAGAACACAGAATAATGTTAAATTAAAAAGTGATGTCACACAGGTGATGGACGTCATGATTTGCTATGAAAAGCTGAGGACCAAAGATGGAACCAGGATCTCCAGTTTGTCATCAAATGACCAACGTGTCCTCAAAGGAGAGGATTCTGGACAGGCCTGTCTGTAGGCACTGTGTGGAGAAAAAGGGCACCCCTTAAGACAGGGGTCAGGGGTCACCAACCCTGTTCCTGGAGGACAGCTGCCCTGCATGTTTTCCACGTCTACCTACTGAAGTCACACCTGGTAGTTTAAAAGTGGTGTTTTCCAGCTCTTGATTGGCTGATAGAGCTAATTGCCTGCGACTGGAACAGGGTTAGAAAACATGCAGGGCAGGTGGCCTCCAGGAACAGGGTTGGTAACCCCCGACCCCCATCTTGAGACATATTTGCAGGAAGAATGCAAAAAAAATTACACCTGAAGCACTTTATCCCTCCGTGACCTCAACATCAAAACATCTTTTGAGAAGGAGCAGCAACATGACAAAGAGCTAAATACTTAGGTGTCCCAACTATTTTTGTCATGTGGAATATTAACAACAAAAAAAGTCAAGTTAATCATCCATCCAATTTCTATACCTAGTTGTTTATTTATTTCATTCATATAGCGCCAAATCACAACAAGCTGCCTCAAGGCGCTTAACACAAGTAAGGTCTAACCTTACCAACCCCCAGAGCAACAGTGGTAAGAAAAAACTCCCTCTGATGATTTGAGGACGAAACCTCAAGCAGACCAGACTCAGACGGGTGACCCTCTGCGTAGGTCATTCTAACAGTTATAATGTTTTTACAAAGTTTTACAAAGCGGAACATAGCATAACAAAAGATGCAGCATTTGATGAGAAGTCCAAGCAGGCATTCATTCCACAGTCAGGGGTCATCCAGCAGTCCTCATGCCATCAGTGGGTCTGTTCCCGCAGCACAGTTCGTTTCACACAGAGTGCAGTGTGCTGCATCAGCTTCAAGTGTGGCACCTCGCAGTCAGAACAGCACCCTGTGGTCTGCAGTCATCAGTCCCTCAATTCCACGTGATGTCATCAGAACCTCGGCCAGAGAGAAATAGAACAGAATCAGTTAGCTGGAAAAACTACACCTATGGTATAATTCATTAATTTTTTTACTCTGTGTGCTTTTTACCCTGCGTGCTGCTATACAATGCTGCTGGAACCTCAATTTCCCTGAGGGAGTCTTCCCAAGGGATCAATAAATTTCTGTCTAATCAGCATTAAATTGACAGGAAAGCAGAGAAAATACTAAGGCGAGCCCGAAGCTTCACTAACATACCCCGAATTTATATGTTGAGTTCGAGACCTGTTCCATTACAAATCTAATGAATTTAAAAGGATGGGAAGCATAGTAAGATACTATGCCAGTATGCTAACCATTAGAGGGAGAATAGATGCATCTTAAATCTGGACTTGGAAGTCTCCACAGAATCTGTTTTATTGATGCAGGGAGATCATTCCACAGAACAGGGGCACGATAAGAGAAAGTTCTCTGACCCACAGACTTTATATTCACCTTAGGGACACAAAGTAGTCCTGCACCCTGAGAACACAGAGCCCGGGCTGGTAAGTAGGGTTTAATTAGGTCAGCTAGGCAGGGAGATGCCAGTCCGTGAATAATTTCATAGGTTAGGAACAGAACCTTAAATTCTGATCTCACTGGGACAGGAAGCCAGTGAAGAGATGCCAAAATGGGTGTAATGTGGTCAAACTTTCTGCTTCCTCCAATAAAGGGTCACAGGGCCTGGAGCCTAATCCAGCAATGACAAGGTGTGAGGCTGATAGTGTTGCCAACTTGGTGACTCTCTCACTGAATCTGGAGACTTTCCAAACCCTCTTGACGACTTATTTAATCAAATGCGACTAGCAACAAATGTAGCTTCTTTTTCTGGCGTCACTGGAGACTTTTCTGGTGTTTGGTGACTCAAAAGTAAAAGCACGTATTGATCTAGTCTTTGTTTTCATGAGCTGCAGCGGGTCCTCCCACCTCCGCTGCAGCTGCAAACCCACAGAGCTCAATATGAGAACTAGAGACCGCACTCCAAATGCCGCCTACTAAACACGATTGTCCCATCATGGACAGTGACATGACACCTTCTAAACAGGCAAAATATTGAAGTGCTCAGATGTTAAATGTTTCATGTGCTTTTTCAATGTGGATACGTGAGTGAACACACTGACCTGGATATCGAGCCAGTAAAATAAATTTACATTAAACTATGTCAGGAAAGTATTAAATTTAGCCTGACACCCACACAGTCCCAAATAGTGTTGAAAGTTACACAGATCTGATCTGTTCCAGCTGCAATAAATCAGCAGCTGAGCTGAGACGTCCTGCTGCTGCTTTTTCAGCGCTGCACGACATCATTACAATATCTATATTATGAATAATTAACTTTGACAAGATTCCAAATACGTTCTCCAACATGTGACATGGACGAGACACCTGCAGCTGTAAATGATTTCTGATTCTATGAGCGAACGGTTTCAGTGCAAATGCGTCAGCTATGAATTGAAATCAGCTATGAATTTTTTATTTTATTTTATTTTATTTTATTTTAAAGTTTAAACAGATCTGATCTGTTCCAGCTTCCAAATTCTGCAGACACAAAGTCAGAATATCACACAATCTAGATGGGTACACAGGCTGCATAAATTAATTCCACATGGTTCACATTAATTAAATTCATTTTTGTATAGTACTGAGTAAATTCAGCTTTGAATAAAATTTCAGGTGGCTTCTAAATCCTCAGATTTGATACACAGGCAGGATTAACACCAGTTTATTGGCCAAAAATCATGGAAAAAGTAACAATAACTAAAATTGCTTACTTATGGACACGTGTTGTAGAGAAGCTTGAATCTTTGACTGGACTGGGTTGCTTGACGCGAGGAGTTCACCTGCATCCCCACCGCTGAGGCCGTCTCAGCTGTGAGGCAGAGACTGCTGGAGGATGTGTCTCTACTTGAAAGGACCAAACTCACACCAGACCACATCTGCCAACTCTTGGAGATCTGTCTCAACACCACGTATTTCCTGTTTAGGGGGAATTACTACAGGCAGATTCGTGGCTGTGCGATGGGGTCTCCGGTATCCCCCATTGTGGCCAACCTGTACATGGAGCGACTGGAGAAGACAGCCTTGATGTCTTTCACGGGCATCTCTCCCAGTCACTGGTTCAGATATGTTGATGACACATGGGTTAAAATCAAGCAACAGGAGGTCGAGGACTTTACAGAACACATCAATTCGGTGGATTCCAATATCAAGTTCACTCGTGAGGATGCCAGAAACAACCATTTAGCCTTCTTGGACTGTGATGTTACGATTGGAGAGAACAGGCAGCTCCAGACAGGGGTTTACAGAAAACCAACTCACACTGACCAATATCTACTCTTTGGCTCAAACCACCCCCTTGAACACAAGCTCGGGGTGATCAGGACTCTTCAACACAGAGCCCTACAGGTGCCCACAACTGCAGAGGGAAGGGCTAAAGAACAACAACTTGTACGGAAAGCCCTCACAGTATGTGGGTACCCACGATGGTCCCTGGACAAAGAGCACAAGTCCCAGAGAACAAAGAGACCAGATAGACAGGAGACGGAGACAAGAAGAAGAAGAGTGTCTCTCCCTTATATAGCAGGAGTAGGGGAAAAACTACAGAGGATCTTCAGACAGCACAAAATCCCAGTTTACTTTAAACCGGTTAACACCCTGAGACAGAAATTAGTTCACCCTAAGGACAGGATCCCTAGTTACAAACAGAGCAATGTAGTGTATTCTATCAGATGTCAGGAAAACTGTAACGAACACTATGAAGGTGAGACTAAGCAACCTTTACACAAAAGGCTATACCAGCACCACAGAGGGGGCACCAGTGGACCTCAGTCTGCAGTTCATATCCACCTTAAAGACACTAACCACACGTTTGAGGACAAGGAAGTTAAAATATTACCAGAGAGAAGAAATGGTTTGAGAGAGGGGTCAAGGAGGCATTCTCTGTGAAACGTTTGAAACCCAGCCTTAACCGGGGAGGGGATCTGAGACACGCTTTATCCCCTGTTTACAATGGGGTACTCAGGTCAGAGCAGTTTCAGTCTTTTGTTCATGGTAATGAGTCATTCACATCATCAAGGGAGCCATCAGAAAGCTCATCAGACAGCTGTCCTGCCATTAGGTGTGCTAACTACAACACAATAGTTGCTAATTAGAGCTATTGTTTAGTCACCAGCCTATAGCAGTCTGCCTCTCAGTAGGAGGGGTCTGGTTAGGTTTAAAACTCCAGCTTTTGTTGGCTTCTGGTTGATTCTTCTCTACAAGAGTCAGACAGAAGTCAGACTTCCAGAGCAAGAATTTTAGCTGAGGAAGCTTCTGCGATTTGAAGCAAAACGTCCTCGCGTCAAGCAACCCAGTCCAGTCGAAGATTCAAGCTTCTCTACTATGGAAACCACCTGGACAACTGAGAGCCTACACAGAAACATTATGGACACGTGCATCTTTCCAGGATTTTGCACCTGTTTCTTGATGAGACTCATTGAGCATCCGTGCGCACTGCCCACTGAGTTGCCTTGATCCAAAATGGTGAACACGCCCCCTTGCCAGTGTTGTCGACCGAATGGTCTCCCCCTAAAAATCCATCTCCCTTTGCCTTCACTGCGGTTGTGTCATTTCTGAGCATCAGTAGCAATTAACCAATTATCGCCTCGTTTGTGCTTAAAACTGACTTTAGAATGATTTAAGAGGTTTTAATTTGTCATCTGATGGTTAATAATCACATCGCTTTGGGTGTAGAGAGTCAGACTCAGATATGTGCCGTGAAGGCAGGACGGACCAATTTTTAGAGGGGACCATTTGGTCGGTGACACCGGGACATGTCTCAGTTCCACTGCAGACTCTAGTTATCATATTGGACTCTGTGCTGCAAAGCACTGAGTGGAGGGAGATCTACAATCTTCTGCCTTCTTAATACAAATGAAACATGCACGCAGCTCTGCCTCTCCGGCTGTTCCTGCATTGAATGACAAACCTCACTGGGACTTGCTCAGCCTACTTACCTCGTTTGCTGCGCTGTGTGCCTCTGTGACTAATTAATCCCCTTTCACACTGGGGCCATTGTAGAATTGCGTAATGCGGTGTACCAACTATGCCGAGTTGTGTAGCTCTACGCCGAGTTTTTGCTCCCCTACATGGCAGTATGCTGAGGGGTATGCAAGGTGGACACAAGAAATTAAACGTTTAATTTTTTCTGCGTAGAGCACTGGATGCAGAAAGCACACAGTTTTTAAGCAGGTCTGTGCAAAACTGTGCTACTGTATGCAAATCTACACAACACTGCGCAATTGTACACATCCAAAAACTGAGTTCATGCATCCAGAGTGAACCAGCTGGAGGAGAACAGGTGTAGCGTGTGTGTGCGTGTGGCTGCATGATCCACACAGCGCAGGCCAAGTCTATTCACCCAGCGGCCGGGGGACGCAAAGCCGTGTCAAAATGTCTATTTGCCATATCCGTTAGCTGAATAAAGCACAAGTCGTCTTCACATTTTGCTGAAATAACGATGGGATGTGGCTTTCTGCCCCCCACCCCCCAACTTGTAAAATGGAACCATTGTTAAGTTTTTTTTGTGTGTGTGTGTTTGTGGACTGGCTCTGTGTGAATTTTTTTTACCCCTCTTTCTCTGCTATTCAGCATTTCAGCTGGAGGTTTAACATGACATATACAAGCCTTGCAGTCGTGTTTTTTTTTTTTTTTACAGTTACTGTGTTTGTGAAGTGTTGTGTGTTGCCCAATAAAGTGAAAATTAAAAAGCGAAACAGTCTGTGAGTCTGAGCAGAACACAGAAGAAAGAGTGACGGACTTCTGCTGAGAGGATCTTCTTTCAGAGACTGTTTGTCAGTGTAGCCGGGGATGGAGCTGTGACTCAGCCGGTGCGAGGGGAGTGCTGAGCCCCTCACACCAGCCAGAGAGGGACAGCAGCCAGCTGCTGGGCGAATATCAAACTTCAACTGTGGGTGCTCGGCCGCTGGGTCAACAGTCACTCCCCACAGCCCACACCGTCTGTGCCTGTTTACAACAGGTGATTGAACAGGCGGACATGTACGTGCTTAGAACAGGTAATCAAACCTGTGCGCGAGTGTGCGGTGAAATGATCTGCGCCCGCAGCACCTGTGCATGCTTAAAACAGCTGATCGAACTGGCTGAACAAGCCATTGCGTGTGCATGAGCGGGTCTACAGCAGGGATGCATCAGTTTGTGCGCTTTAGCAATGTGATAATCAGAAAACATGGTTACATTTTTTTCAATTCATAAACTGGATTTTTTTTTTTCGAAATCCAGAGAACAGAATCAGCAGGTCCTGAAAAAAGAAAAGGGAAAGAGCTGTCTCTTCCTCATTTTTTTTTTTTTTTGGGGGGGGGGCACAATGGACTCTGAACTTTGATCTCATGTTTTTCTGTAATTATTGTATGGCCTTGCTTTACATTATAAAGCGCCTTGGGGCGACTGTTGTGATTTGGCGCTATATAAATAAAATTGATTTGATTTGATGTTACGAGCCGTGACGAGACAGCAGTGTGTCCCACTGTACGCTTGATAACGTGAGTGCCGTTTGCTTTTTCATGAACCGTTTTGAGAACAGAGTGCACTTCCACAGAGGCAGAAAAATAGCAGCGATGGCTACATATGTGGCAGTAAGCAACCATATGCAACTGTAAGCAAGACTAGAAACGTAACCACACACCAGCCTACACAAGGACTACGCCAAATGTGCACAATTTTCCAGCATATACTCCAAACACACCACAACACACATCAATGCCCACCGGCAGTTGCTGAGGATGGCTGTAAATGTAGAACGCAACTGTATGCAAGTCCGGTGTGAAAGTGGCTTTAGTGTCCAGATTTTGAGAAGCCGTGGCCTTGAGAAGTTATTTTATTTTGAGAAGTGAAGCCAATTTTAATGGCAAACTAAATAAACAAACCAAGAAGTTTAAGTTTAAGGTGTTTTTACTCACTTTTTTGTCTCTTGCAATGTTTTTTTTCTTCGAAACTTTATTTCAACAAATACATTAAAAGTAAATGAACAAAGGACAAGGCGCCAATTGGGCAGTGCAGTCTCGTTTGAAGGCAGGTTCTAAAGGGGTAAAATATGCAATAAACCTACATTCAGAGACAGAAACATGGCACGTTTTTGGGCAAATTACACCCAAAGTGGAAGAGCAATGAAAAAGTGATGCTGTGGTGGAAAGTGGACATGTGTTGCGGTTTGTTTATGACCTGGAGCTCAAACGTGTCGAGGCGGTTGTGCAGGCGAGAGAATGCAGCTACTCTGGTTAGCTGTCTAGGTTAACATTTACAAACACAACTTGTCCCATTCGCCTCGTCTTCCTTCTCCACTGGGAACCAAAGAAAATGCACTTTTCGCAACTGCTTCGGTGATTGCAGCCAAAAACAAAATAGTACAACATTTTTCCGTGTGCAGTTATGCTGTGTTTGCGTTGTGCAATGAGAGGCTGTCCCCAGTAGTGGTCAAATCCTGTGATATCACGCTGGGGTTCAAAACGGTGCTGCCCTATAACATTCACAATATTATCGTTAGAAATAAAAAGAGAAAAGAAATTGTACAATAACAAAAGTAAAGGGATTTTTAAAAATTGTCTTTAAAAAGTTCCTTATAGCTCTGACTGGGGATGTTGTTGGGCGGTGAAAAGAGTACTTCGAGGATGTCCTCAATCCCATCGTCACGTCTTCCGAAGAGGAGGCAGAGACTGGGGACCCAGAGTCGGACTCATCCATTACCCAGGCAGAAGTCACCGAGGTGGTTGGAAAGCTCCTCGGTGGCAAGGCTCCTGGGGTGGATGAAATCCGTCCTGAGTACCTTAAGTCTCTGGATGTTGTGGGACTGTCTTGGCTGACACGCCTCTGCAACATTGCGTGGCGATCGGGGACAGTGCCTCTGGATTGGCAGACTGGGGTGGTGGTCCCTCTGTTTAAGAAGGGGGACCGGAGGGTGTGTTTCAACTATAGGGGGATCACACTCCTCAGCCTCCCCGGTAAGGTCTATTCCAGAGTACTGGAGAGGAGAATTCGACCATCGGATTCAGGAGGAGCAGTGTGGTTTTTGTCCTGGTCGCAGCACACTGGACCAGCTCTACACGCTCCATCGGGTGTGTTGGGTATTTTCTCCTCCAAACATTCTTAAAACCTTTGATAAGACAAACAGAGTCAAGAAACACCAGTGAGACAGAAAGTCAAATTAATCACGCGCGGAGTGCAGCCAGGCTGTACACCAAGGCTACACTAAAGTCTGGCCTGTGCTCCCGCTCTTTTTATTAGAGAAGCCCTCATTACATCATAAAACTTGTCCTAAGGGTGGGGGAAGGATGACGCAAGACAAGTTTCTTCCCGTAATCTAAACACATACGTCAATAAGTGCAGCTGTAAGGAAAAACAGTTTCTTTCTTTTACTCTTATCGTCGAAGGTCAGCACATCCCGTTCGTCTGTTGCAGTTATCAGCTGTTGTGCATCTGCCTGGAGTGTCCTGGTCTTCACACTAAGCATCACATCACAACAGTCAAAACAACCTTCAGTTCTTTTACTCCCAGTTCAGCCTGACCCCGTCATGTTTCACTCCCAGTTGTTAGCGGCTACGAAAACAAGTTGTATAATAATAATAATAAGTACATCCAGCTCTTCATTCCCAGTTCAGATTGACCCCAGCATGCTAAAACAAGGTTGAATAACACGTACATTCTCGGGGTTAGGTGCAAACAGCACAACACCGTTCTCATAAGAAAGAAGACAAAGGTACAAATGTTTAACAGTGATAACATATATATATATATATAAAATCCTTAACATTTCCCACCTGTTTATTGCCTGTTAAACATATAGTAGTAGTTATCACCTAGCTTAGCACTTCTTTCTTGAGATTTTCACTAAGAGGTTCATCATGGTACGTAAAGCATCTATTTCAGTGTTTTGAGCTGCTACTATTTTTTCAGTTACATTCATGAACAGACCCAATCGATAATTCAGTGTTTCAATCATTAATGAATTTTTTTTTTTTTTCCCCCACTCCTATCGAGGGGAACAATGAATGTGCTATTTTATCTCCTACAGACCACAATGTTTGGTCCTTTGGTACATCCGAGCCCCACATGTGATCATGTGGTAACACATCTGGGTATATCAATCTCCTCCGTCTGGTGCTGCCATTCTTCTCTGTGGAGGTCCTACCACATATGTATGGTCAGTCACCTGGGTAGGTGCACACACACCACCCCAATTTGGTGGGAGACTCATGTACAGTCTGGAACCACAAAGCCAATAGATGTCATCATACACCGGAGTACCATTTACAGGTGGTAGCAAAAACTTACTAACATAAGCACATGATTCATCCGTTCCCCATGGACAGGAGCCTGTATAATTACATCCCCGTCCAATGTGATGAAGATAAGTACCATCCACATATTATGTTTTGGCTAGGCTTAAATTATTTGATAAAACATACGTTTGGGTACACAGACGTTTCTTAATTTTACCTACAGTTTTATTCCCTGTCCCGTAAAAGCAAATTGGGAATGGCCGTTGTGATGACAATTTAACATGATATTTTTGCGTTTCCCTTCAGTCTAGTCAATGGAGCAGCACTTGGGCACGCTTGTACGTCCTCTGTTGAAATCCCTATCATATAAGTGGTTGCACTGAGGCAAGTGGTGTTAGAACTGCCCCCGAAATACAGTTTGATTATGCATCCGTATGATAAGACATTCTGTCACCCTAGCAGGGTACGGTTTAGCCGTCAGAGCTGGGTGTGTTGAGGATATAGGTATTTGCGAACAAACATAACAATTAGTAACGTAATTCCATAGCCAATAAATTAACATCTCTGTACCACAAATTAGTATGGTATATATGAGGGTGTCCATCTGTCTCATTCACATTATGAATAAACCTCTTCTGACGTTGCTTGCGTTGTTCTCTGGCTCGGTCCACAGTGAGCTGCAATTCTTGGGTCAACCACCAGGCCAGGAATCCGAGGAGCACGAAACACACTAAGATCACAACGCAACCGGCTGCCCTACCAACAGTCCGGCAGCGGCGGCGCTGAGCACGCCGCTCCGGGGTCTGCTGTAGTTCAGTCATGATTGCTAGGATACAGTGTTGTTAACCACCTCACCTAATAGTGCAAGGATCTCCCTGCTTCACTGGCATTGAGACAATCTATTGCTAATTAAATAGACTCCCTTTGTAGCCAGACTTCCCCTTACACTGTGGAGGCAGCCAACACACGCTGTATCTTACAGTGATGTATCCACGTTGATCTCTCCGCTATCTTTACTGCAGTTGGTGTTGTTAACAGCACTTGGTATAGACCTTCCCAACGAGGACTGGACCAGTTCTTCCTCTTAATCACTCTGATGAACACCCAGTCTCCTGGCTAGACTACTGGAAGGCCGTCCTGTGGAAGATCAAAATTATTCGGCAGTAAATGTGTTTAAGTTATCTCTTTCTGTGTTAATGTCTTTTTCATAAAATTTGCTAATGTTTGTTCCTCATCTGCTGTTTTAGTATCCATGTCAAAATTGGTAGACGATATGGTCGTCCATAAAGTATCTCAAATGGTGTTAACCCTGATGGTGTTGGTGTTATTCTCATATACAATTTTACTAGGTCCAAACATTCAATCCAGGTTCGTTTTGTCTCTTCTATACATTTCCTTAATCTTATTTTTATTGTGCCCTTTGTCCTTTCCACTAATCCTGCACTGTGTGGATGATAAGCACAATGATTTTTGAGACTGACCTGTAGCGCTTCTCCTACGTATTGCACTATTGTATTAACAAAATGCGCTCCATTATCTGAATAAACTGTTTCTGGTATTCCAAATCGTGGAATGATGTCTTTGCACAATGCCTTAGCCACTGTAAGTGCATCTGCATGTTTTGTAGGGAACAATTCTACCCATTTTGAGAAGGCATCAATTACGACTAAACAAAATTCCTTCCCTTCATGTTTACTCAGCTGTATATAATCCATGTGAATCACTTGAAAGGGATATTGTGGTGTTGGAAATTTGCCTCTTTGGGGTCTCAAATTGCCTTGTGAGTTGTGTTTTGCACATATCATGCATGCTCTACAATGCTGTTTTGCATATGCATCGAACCCATAAAGACAAAAAATAGATTGCAATTGCGATATCATACCCCCTGATGAGACATGCGTCACGCCATGGCTCATAATAGCTGCCCATTTAAACATATTTTTTGGCAATATGGGTTTCTTTTGTGGGCATACGTACAAATCATTTGCATACGTAGCTCCTTTATTTATCCACATCTGTTTTTCTCTTTCAGTTGCCTGCTGTTGCATGTCAGCAAGCAGTGTATGACCTAAATGCAAATCTGGAGTGGTGTCCTGTACAACAAAAATAGAAGAAGCCGCTGCTGCCTCTTTTGCTGCTCTGTCAGCAAAATCATTTCCTTTTGAAATACTGTCAGAGCCTTTGGTGTGAGCCGCACATTTGCATATAGCAATTTGGTTAGGCAATCTCACAGCCTTCAGTAGTGCAGTTAGGAGAGTGGCATGAGTCACTGGCTTTCCAGATGATGTCACCATTCCACGCTCTTCCCACAGTTTTGCAAACACATGCACTGTGCTGAAAGCGTACTGGCTGTCTGTATAAATTGTTACAGCCGTACCTTTAAACAGATAGCAAGCTGCAGTTAAAGCAACTAATTCAGCTGCTTGTGCTGAAAATGACGATGGCAATGAAGCAGAATCCAATACTTCTGAATTTGTGACAACAGCATATCCAGATTGTGTTTGTCCATAAGCGTTTTAGTGGAAGAACCATCCACATACACAATTGTACTGTTTGGGATGGGTGTGTCCTGGAGGTCTGGGCGTGCTTTCGTACAGACTGTAGCTACATCAAGACAATTGTGCGGCTCACCATCCTCAGGTAAAGGTATCAATGTGGAGGGATTCAATGTTGTACAGCGCTCTACCGTAAGGTGTGGTTGTGATAATAGCAAGGACATGCACGAAAGATGTCTTGCTGGGGACAAAAGGCTCATGTTTGTCTGCAACAGAAGTGCAGAAACTGCATGTGGAACTTTCAGTGTCAACTGATGGAATAGAACAACATTACTGCTACTTTGAACAGCCATAGAGGCTGCAACAACAGCCTGTACACATGGTGGTAGAGCACTTGCCACTGCATCCAATTTAGATGAGTAGTAGGCAACTGGCCTCAATTTTGAGCCATACACTTGAACCAAAACACTAGTCATGAACTTATTCTTACAATCAGCTGTTTGAATGAATGGTTTACTATAATCTGGTAGTGCCAAAACTGTGGATGACACTAATGTTTGTTTTACTTTTACAAAGGCTTCCTCAGCATCTTTGTTCCATTCCAACACGGTTGACATTGAAATATCATCCTTGTACATCAAATCAGAAAGTGGACTAGTCAATTCTGCATAACAGGGAATCCATGCCCTGCAGTAATTAGTCAGTCCAAGAAATGACATCATCTGCTTTTTGGTTTGTGGTTTTGGAGCGTGCAAAATTGCTTCCTTCCTGTCAGACAGGATCGTGCGCCCTGTGGCTGATAATTCATGTCCTAAATATTTTACTTTATCCCTACACAACTGAACTTTGTTTCTACTCACTTTGTGGCCATTATCAAATAAGAAACATAATAATGCTACTGTGTCAGTTATGCAGTTTTCTCGTGTGTCAGAGGCAATCAAGATGTCATCAACATACACTAATAGTTGGCTATCTGCCGGTGGAACGAAATTAGCTAAACATGCTGACATGACTTGAGAATAAATAGTTGGGCTCTCTGCGTAACCCTGCGGTAATCTGGTAAATGTATATCGTTGTCCCTTAAAGGTAAAAGCAAACCAGAATTGACTATCTGGGTGTACTGGCACAGAGAAAAATGCATTACTCATGTCAATTACTGAGAAACTATTAGAATTTGGTCTCAGCGAATTTAACAAGGTGTGTGGATCTGGGACACATGGAGCTCTTTTAATCACAGCAGCATTTACTGCCTGCAGATCTTGAATCATTCTCCATCCCACTGAGGGCGGAGCCTTTTTTACAGGAAATATGGGTGTGTTACATGGTGAATCTGGACATGGCACTATTACTCCTGCTGTTAATAAATTCTCTATTACTGGCCTGATTCCTTCAATTGCATCAGGTTTCAATGGATACTGTCTTACACATGGTCTGTATTCTGTTTTTGGTCTTATAACTACAGGTTGTGCATTTTTTATCAGTCCTACGTCTGAAGGACCTGTTGTCCACAATCCTGATGGTACCGAAGAGAGAAGATCATCTTCTTCAGGACTCAACTGAAACACTCAGGATTGTGAAGTGGACACATCAATATGTGTTCCAGCTGTCAGCACCAATGAGACATTAACTGGCACTTTATACAATTTAGTTGATGGACTGAACTCCGTTCGTGGTCCAACTCTGCTCCAATCAGTGGCTGACAAAGCTGTTATGACTGTCAGTCCCAATTCTTGCCATTCTGTCAAATATGGTTTACAAAGTGACACATGTAAAGGCATACCTGTGAATCTCAATTTTAAAACATCTTCAGTGGCACCTGTTACTGTTATGACAGCTGTTGAGTTGCCATCATGAATCAAATCGGTCATTGTCAGCTTCACAGGTGAAATATTTTTCAATTTGTTTTCATACACTGGTGTTCCTGGCAATATGCCACTATGGACCCTAAATACACTCTCAAATCTGCATCTAAACTCTATCCATGGTTCTCCTTCTTTCTGAGTTGTCCTGGTAATTTCAGTATAATTTATCTTTGGTCCTAACACACCTTTTGCACGTGTAATCATAGCTTCCACTCTTGTTTTCAAGACTGGATCATCATGTGTCAGTGGTACGCCTTGTTGGTCTGCAGGATTCCAGTCTCCGCGTATCTGACTCCATTTAGGGCCACATGCTTTCATCCACACCTGTTGGACTTCAGGTCCACTAAGGTGGTAAGAACTTCTAATGTTTTCTATATTCTGCATAAATCCCTCAATGTCGACATGTGGCGATGGTATCATGTCGACTGCTGCTTTGATATCAGCATTCCATGTTCGATATACGAGCATGGTTGATCGATGTCCTGCTGTTCCTGCACGAGGATTTGGTACTTCTATCATAGGATAGGCACCTCCCTGGTCACTGTGTTCCACCATGGGAGGGGCTGTAGGCACTTTCGCTTGACTGCGTGTTTGTGGTTTTTCTGGTTTTTCTGGTTTTTCACTTTTTACCTTAGGTTTTACTGCCAAATCATACTGTGGTGGCGGTACATCGTCATCCTCTGGTAGAGGAGATAAGGGTGTTGTTGTCACCGACGATCCAGCCGGCGGTGGTTGCTGAGGCTGTTCTGGTTCTCTGTGCTGAATTATCACATCTTCTTCTGCCTTACCTACAGCTTTCTTTTTCCTTGCTTTCTCTAATCGTCGCTTCTCTGCTCCCTTCTGTCTGTTCTCTGCTTCCTCCTCCCAAAATGCCACTAAATCTGCCCCTACTTTCTGCATCTTTTTCTCATCACCTTTATGTTGCTGTTCTAACTCCTTCTTTAGCTTCTGTATACTGATCAGGTTCAGTCGTCCGTCAAAGTCATGTTTATTTATCCAGGTCTCCAATTTCTTTGTTGCTTTTGGATTTTTTTTGCTTCCATAAATTTCCAGTCGTCAGTTGATAAATTTTCCTTATTTTTAGACGTCTTACCCCCCATTTTTATTATCCCTTGTTATAATTTGGACTTCAGACGGGGGCACACCTAGGGTGTTCTAAATCTGAAGTTTTCACACTTTCTTTGGACGTGACAATTAATTTGCCGTTGTGTGGTTGATTCCTTTCACCTCCCCGTAGGAAGCGGAATCACTTGCCTCTGCTTCCACACGCACGGTTGTCACTAACGTTGTCCAAAGTATTACACTTTCACACAGTTATTTACACTTACACAAAACACTATTTACACATAGAAACACTTTTAATAATCGTACGCGTATTCTTATGCCAGGGGAGCTCGCCCTCCCGTGAAATTTAACTAATGTCCTGCATTAGGGGACTCCGCCGTCCCTGCCAAATTTAACTGCTTTTTTACAGTGCACGTATTTCTACCCGGGATTTCCTTTACGTATTAAAACAGAGGAGTCCGTACCCTCCTTCCGGAATTTAACTACGTGCGTCCCTCGCAACCATAGAGGAGTCCGCCCTCCTTACAGAGTTTAACTGTGTTTCATTAACAGACGATTCTGTATCATCGCTTACGGAGTTTAACTGTTTTATGTGATCACTTTTATCCCCTACCGGTACGCGTATATAAACAGAGGAGTCCTCACCCTCCTTACAGAGTTTAACTGCTTTGCATTAACAGACGATTCTGTATCATCGCTTGCGGAATTTAACTGTTTTATGTGATCTGATCACCACTCACTCAGTACTGTTTACAAAGAAATTTTACTCACTGACTCGACTTCCTGTCTGTCTTCTTCGAGAAAATCTCGTCAACCAGACGATGCCAACGGTGGTCGACAATTGCAGACACGATCAATCGATCGGACCTTGGCCAAGGATTTACGTCTGGACTTGACGACCTCCGCTGGACACCTCCGGTATTGTTGAGATCCCGGACGAGCCCCCAGTCAATGTTGGGTATTTTCTCCTCCAAACATTTTTAAAACCTTTAACAAGACAAACAGAGTCAAGAAACACCAGTGAGACAGAAAGTCAAATTTTACGCGCGGAGTGCAGTCAGGCTGTACACCAAGGCTACACTAAAGTCTGGCCTGCTTTTCCGCTCTTTTATTAAGAGACGCCCTCATCACATAAACAAAAACTTGTCCTAAGGGTGGGGGTGATGACGCAAGACACGTTTCTTCCCGTAACATAAACGCATACGTCAATAAGTGCAGCTGTAAGGAAGAACACTTTCTTTTACACAGGTCAGCACATCTCGTTCGTCTGTTGCAGTTATCAGCTGTTCTGCATCTGCCTGAAGTGTCCTGTCCTTCACACTCCTTCACACTAAGCACCACATCACAACAGTCAAAACGTTCTCTTACTCCCAGTCGTTAGAGGCTGCGAAAACAAAGTTATATTATAATAATAAGTACATCCAGCCCTTCATTCCCAGCTCAGATTGACCCCAGAGTGCTAAAACAAGGTTGAATAACACATACATTCTCGGGGTTAGGTGCAAACAGCACAACACCGTTTTCATAAGAAAGAAGACAAAGGTACAAATGTTTAACAGTGATAACATATATATATATATATATATAAAATCCTTAACAACTGGCACCACCCTACCTAGTTGACCTAATTAAACCTTACGTACCGGCCCGGGTTTTACGTTCTCAGGGTGCAGGACTACTTTGTGTCCCTAAGGTGAATAAAAAGTCTGTGGGTTACAGAGCTTTCTCTTATCATGCCCCTGTTCTGTGGAATGATCTCCCTGCATCAATAAAACAGTCAGATTCTGTGGAGACTTTCAAGTCCAGATGTGAGACCCATTTATTTTCCCTTTCGTATGGCTAGCATACTGACATAGTATAGTTTTACACTTTTTACTCTTTTAATTCATTTTATTAGTAAATGGAGCATGCCCCGGCATCAACTTTATCTAAATTCTGGGTCTTTTAGTGAAGCTTAGGGCTAGTGGCCGGCGATCACCTTAGTATTTCTCTGTTTTTCTTGTTGTTTAATGCTGACAAATTATACAGTATTTCTTGTCTTTCTGATGCCTGATTCTGTTTTTTCTCTCTGTTTAAGGTGCAGCTCCATCCAGAGATGGGAGTTGTATTCGTGTTGGTGATACTCCTGTCCTGTGCTCCAATAGCATTTCTTGTATATTCGTCCGTGAATTGTTCTGTGAATTGTTCTGTAATTTGTGTCTGTATCATGGCCCAAGCAGAGGGTCACCCCTTTGAGTCTGGTCTGCTTGAGGTTTCTTCCTCAGAGGGAGTTTTTCTTTTACCACTGTTGCTCTGGGGGTTGGTAAGGTTAGACCTTACCTGGGTGAAGCGCTTTGAGGCAACTCTGTTGTGATTTGGCGTAATGTAAATGAAAATAAATTGAGAAATTAAAATTGAAAATGAATTAAAGAAATTAGATGAATTGTTTATATGAAACATCATATCAGAAAAAGACCAAATTAAAAACCTCCAGGAGGTTCCTCGTGAGGAGTCGATGATGCATGTCGGAACGGTGTGTCCCGTACCGCTGGCACTCCTTGGTGAGAGCGCGCACACTGATTGGGTGTTCAGGTCATTCTGTCCTTCCACCAAACTTAACTTATATCTTAAAACTGAAAACTGTAAAACTCTCACAATTTAATTTTTCTACATTAATACTGGTAGGTTATAAATACTGAATAGGAAAAGTACAGAAGTCCTGAAATGTTCACTTCGCCCACTAGCTGGTGACAAAAGCTGCTCAACTGTGCAGCGCGGTCTCAACTGTTTATTCATTTGAGAAGTTAACTTCAATTACAGTTGTGTCCATGAACGTATTTGTATTTACATTGTGAATTTTTTCGGTATGTATGTTTTCTGTATGTCAGTTTATAACTTGTGATGTGTTATGATCCTGTCTTTGTGCAGAACCAGTTTAATTATTTTAAACAGGTTTAAAGGTGAGTTTTTGCTCACCATCTGTGTGTACGCATTGATTAGACATTAGACTGGTTTCATTGGCTTTTAAATGATGTACAAACGTGTTATTTCAAGACCCATCGACCCATCCTTCTGACGGGCTAAACAAGAAGTTGATGAGTACTTATCTAGAATGATGAGGTTCAATAGTGCACTCCCATTCGCTGGCACATTTATTCACATAAATCATCAATGATTCACCTCAGTCCCACTTTGATTCAAAACCTCAGTGGCAATGTGGCTTCACAGCCAGCATCTGTTTTGATCAGTCTGTCAGTCCTGCAGTAAAACATGTTTGACAAACATACTCTCCTTTGTTTTGAATACACACCAAGTCTTTCTGATGCGTGGTGCATGTGATACACCCTTCTTACTGGCTAATCAGGTCACAATTTCCACACACGAGTTTTCTCCTTGATGTGTCTGTTTTCCTTTTAAGGAGACAGAACAGGTGCGTAGCCAGTGGGACAAAGAGATGAACGCTTCCCCAACATGTTTTTCTGTGCCATCCCAGCATTTTATGATTTGGTGTCGTATTTTTCACTCATCATTTTGGTGACAGAATATCAACTTAGTTTACACCCAGAGTGCCAGTAAATGCCACTGCTACACGCAAACCTTCCTACACAGAGTGTCTATTGGAGTTACACTGGTCGTCTTACAATGATTTTTTGGCAAAGTTAGGCTAAAGTTTGACTGCTCCATGGCCTAATTGTGGGCGTTTTTACCACCCGATGTGTCCACTCGGGTATAATTTACAGATGGTAAATTTAAAGAAATATTTCAATCAATAATATTGTAAAACATTACATTTGGTTATGTGCAGCCCGTCTGCTCTGTGTCAGCCTGATCCCATCAGATCTCAGAAGCTAAGCAGAGCAGGATCTGATTAGTACTTGGATGGGAGACCTCTTTGGAACACCAGCGGCTGTGTGTGTTTCTCCAGGTAAAACTGGAGTTGCGTCAGGAAGGGCATCTGGTGTAAAACCTGTGCCAATTACCAATGCGGATCTGGCTGTATCCGCTGTGGCGACCCCGAACAAAACCGGGAGCAGCTGAATGAACAACAACTTTTGGTTATGCACAGACTGGCAACTTTCACACAGTTCCTTTCACACTGTTTACACTGTGGAGATCTTCAGGCTTCTGGGGTCTATCATCTCTTATGACCGGAAGTGGACTACCAACATCACCTCAGTCACCAAGACTTCAACTTGCCGCAGCAGCTGCTGACCCAGTTCTGCAATGCCATCATCCAGTCCATCATCCAGTTTGGTTTGGACACCAAACAAGACAGGAACAGACTGCAAACGACCATCCATACCACGGGCAAAATAACTGACACCAACCTGCCCTCTGTCCAACACTTGGACACGTGCAGACAGACAAACAAGAAGGATGCATCACTGCCGATCCACACATAATGGACAGAGCCTCTATAGGGCATCAGATCACTGAGTGTAGAAGCAACCAGATACAGAACAACTTCTTTCCACAGTCTGTCACCCTGATGGACAACCTATCAATGTAAATCATACAAAAGCACATGGACATATCAGTAACACCTACTGTACAAACCGGTGTAACAGTTCATCTTCCCCCCTGGATATCTTACTCCCGAGGGGTAACATATCCAGGTGTCCTAGGATATCTTACCCCCCACCCTGGATATCTTACCCCTAACCCCAATATTCTGCCAAAACATGCACACGTACATATACACAGCGGCCGCTTGGCTTTTAAGGCCAGATCATAGTTTTGCAAGATATTTTTGTCAGTATGTATGTTTTTTTTTTTGTTTGTTTGAAATCATTGCATTTTTTCACCTTTAACTCGCTGTGCAGTACACAGTTGACATCCCAGACTCTTGCAAGTTCACATATAAGCAGTCCTAGTAAGGTACCATTCCGTACATAAAAGGATCAAGGTCAAAGGTCAAGGTTACAGGAAGGTCAAACACTAAATTCAACTAAACTTTCCTGGTAGCATTTTTTTTAACCTTTATTTAACCAAGATAAAACTCATTGAGATTAAGAATCTCTTTTTCAAGAGTGTCCTGGCAGGACAGCGTTACACACACAGTTACATTTACATAGAAAACAGACACTTGAATGAGATGATACAATCGGGGTAAAACATCTACAAGTCAGAGACTTTGTTTCAAGAGACATCAAGAGTGTTAAGTGGCACTGGCTCTTTCAGTTTAAACTTATTTTGGAATTAATTCCAAGAGTGGAATGTTGTCTGTCCTGAGTGGGGGGGAAGATTTCCAGGGTGGGGGGGGGGGGGGGGTAAGATATCCTAGGATAGCTTACCGGCTATCCGGGGGGGGGGGGGGGGGGGGGGGGAGTTATACTGTTACACCGGCACTACACACACACACGTGTTACCTGGAGCCTGTCCCAGCAGTGATGACAGGACACCGGTCCATCAAAGGACCATGTAACAATACATGATTCAGATATACACAGAGCGATCACAAGATCCAGAGACGGGAAGGACACAGTGGACATCTGCATTCCTCAGTTACAGCGATCTAAGCCAAAGAGAACGTCTTGTCACTTTCATGGGTTGAGGAGGTCAGACCTTATCAACTGTTGATTTGCTCCGATTCGATGGCAGCTTGAATTAATATAGAGAGTGTGTAGATCCGTACACAAGTCTGATTTAATTTAGGATGCTTTTCAATATTTGTATAGTTTGCTGGAACTTGTTTGTGTCTCCTGTGGCTATAGAAAGTGATGACATGGCAGAGTGTGGCCATAAAAGACGTAATAATAATTTATACTTTATTATTGTCAGGGGTTTGAGTTTGTCTGTTTTTATTTTTCTCTTGTCTGTTTGTTGTTTTTTTTCTTCATTGGTTTTTGTATGTTTATTCTCTTGCTGGGTTTTTTCTGCTTGGGTCTGTCTGTCTCTATCTGTCTTGTCTGTCTCTAGGATCTTGGTGGTAGTTCTTGGTGGTTCTTGGTGGTCTCTCTGGCCACGCCCTTGTTCTGGTGCTTTCCATGCACACCTGTTTCCATGCTCTCTCTTCTCGGTTTACCGATCTCGCTAAAAGCCAGGACTCATTTATGGCTTCGGTGTGTGCCCAGATGGAATAATTACTGTCAAGACTGAAAGCCTTCAGCTTTCAGGCTCCTCTCCTGTGGAACCAGCTCCCAATTCAGATCAGGGAGACAGACACCCTCTCTACTTTTAAGATTAGGCTTAAAACTTTCCTTTTTGCTAAAGCTTATAGTTAGGGCTGGATCAGGTGACCCTGAACCATCCCTTAGTTATGCTGCTATAGACGTAGACTGCTGGGGGGTTCCCATGATGCACTGAGTGTTTCTTTCTCTTTTTGCTCTGTATGCACCACTCTGCATTTAATCATTAGTGATTGATCTCTGCTCCCCTCCACAGCATGTCTTTTTCCTGGTTCTCTCCCTCAGCCCCAACCAGGTTTCTTCCTGTTAAAAGGCAGTTTTTCCTTCCCACTGTCGCCAAGTGCTTGCTCATAGGGGGTCGTTTTGACCGTTGGGGTTTTTCTGTAATTATTGTATGGCCTTGCCTTACAATATGAAGCACCTTGGGGCAACTGTTTGTTGTGATTTGGCGCTATATAAATAAAGTTGAATTGAATTGAATTGAAAGACTCGATCCTCAGTTCACCGGTGTGGAAATTGCGATGGGTGAAAAAAGAAGTGACAATTTCCCATTTTGACAATGCAAAGGCGTGTCATTTATTTCTCCCCTATATTCAAACATCTCACAGACTTTAAAGGACAGCTTGGCACTGCCCATCAACAACACAGTGGTCCCGATGGGGAAACATCAGACAGGCTGAGACATTTTGGCGTGTGCCACGCACATCTTGGCATGTTATCATCTGCAAACAAGAACAACACACTAACTACAGGTGACAACCTGGTGTGGCAAATTATGTCCACAATGTCCATTGCGTGTTCTCAACAACATAAGTATTCACAGCCTTTGCTCAATACTTTGTTGATGCACCTTTGGCAGTAATTCCAGCCACAAGTCTTCTTGTATATGATGCCACAAGCTTGGTGCACCTATCTTTGGGCAGTTTGGTCCATTCCTCTTTGAAGCACCTCCCAAGCTCCATCAGGTTGGATGTGGAGCGTCGGTGCTCAGCCATTTTCAGATCTCTCCAGAGATGTTCAGTCAGATTCAGGTCTGGGCTCTGGCTGGACCACTCAAGGACATTCACAGAGTTGTCCTGAAGACACTCCTTTGATATCTTGGCTGTGTGTTTAGGGCCATTGTCCTGCTGAAAGTTGAACCGTCACCCCAGTCTGAGGTCAAGAGTGCTCTGGAGCAGGTTTTCATCCAGGATGTCTCTGTACATTGCTGCATTCATCGTTCCCTCAATCCTGACTAGTCTCCCAGTTCCTGCTGCTGAAAAACATCCCCACAGTATGATGCTGCCACCACCATGCTTCACTGTAGGGATGGTGCCTGGTTTCCTCCAAACATGACACCAAAGAGTTCAATCTTTGTCTCATCAGACCAGAGAATTTTGTTTCTCCTGGTCTGAGAGTCCTTCAGGTGCCTTTTGTCAAACTCCAGGTGGGCTGCCATGTCCCTTTTACTAAGGAGTGGCTTCTGTCTGGTCACTCTACCATACAGGCCTGATTGGTGGATTGCTGCAGAGATGGTTGTCCTTCTGAAAGGTTCTCCTTTCTCCACAGAGGAATGCTGGAGCTCTGACAGAGTGACCATTGGGTTCTTGGTCACCTCCCTGACTAATGTCCTTCTCCCCTGATCCCTCAGTTTAGATGGGCGTCCAGCTCTAGGAAGAGTCCTGGTGGATCTGAACTTCTTCCATTTACAGATGATGGAGGCCACTGTGCTCATTGGGACCTTCAAAGCAGCAGAAATGTTTCTGTCCCCTTCCCCAGATTTGTGCCTCAAGACAATCCTGTCTCAGAGGTCTACAGACAATTCCTTTGACTTCATGCTTGGTTTGTGCTCTGACTGTCAACTGTGGGACCTTATATGTAGACAGGTGTGTGTCTTTTCAAATCATGTCCAATCAACTGACTTTATCCCAGGTGGACTCAAATTAAGCTGTAGAAACATCTCAAGGATGATCAGTGGAAACAGGAGGCACCTGAGCTCAATTTTGAGCTTCATGGTAAAGACTGTGAATACTTCTGGACATGTGATTTCTTTTATTTTTAATAAATTTGCAAAAATAATAATACAAAATTGACATTGTCATGGGTTACTGTGTGTAGAATTTTGAGGAAAAACATGAATTTAATTCTTTTTGGAATCAGGCTAAAATGTGGAAAAACCGAAGTGCTGCGAATACTTTCCAGACGAACGATATATATATATATATAAGGTTGGGTAGGATTACTTTGAAATATAATCCAAAGTAATCAGATTACAACTAATCCAAATGTATGTACATACAGACATGTAATCCACATATATATATATATATATATATATATATATATATATATATATATATATACACACAGTGGGGAAAATAAGTATTTGACCCCCTACCAACCAGCAAGAATTCTGTCTCTCACAGACCTGTTAATTTTTCTTTAAGAAGCCCTCTTATTCTGCACTCTTTACCTGTATTAATTGCACCTGTTTGAACTTGTTACCTGTATAAAAGACACCTGTCCACCATAGCCAAGACCAAAGAGCTGTCTAAGGACACCAGGGACAAAACTGTAGACCTGCACAAGGCTGGGATGGACTACAGGACAACAGGCAAGCAGCTTGGTAGAAGACAACAACTGTTCTGATTATTTATTAGAAAGTGGAAGAAACACAAGATGACTGTCAATCTCCCTCGGTCTGGGATTCCACGCAAGATCTCACTTTGTGGGGTAAGGATGATTCTGAGAAAGCTCAGAACTACACAGGAGGACCTGGTCAATGACCTGAAGAGAGCTGGGACCACAGTCACAAAGATTATATTAGTAACACATGATGCTGTCATGGTTTAAAATCCTGCAGGGCAGCAAGGTCCCCCTGCTCAAGCCAGCACATGTCCAGGCCTGTTTGAAGTTCACCAGTGACCATCTGGATGATCCAGAGGAGGCATGGGAGAAGGTCATGTGGTCAGATGAGACCAGAATGGAGCTTTTTGGAATCAACTCCACTTACCATGTTTAGAGGATCAATCAATCAATCAATCAACTTTTTTTTTATATAGCGCCAAATCACAACAAACAGTTGCCCCAAGGCGCTTTATATTGTAAGGCAAGGCCATACAATAATTATGAAAAACCCCAACGGTCAAAACGACCTCCTGTGAGCAAGCACTTGGCAACAGTGGGAAGGAAAAACTCCCTCTTAACAGGAAGAAACCTCCAGCAGAACCAGGCTCAGGGAGGGGCAGTCTTCTGCTGAGACTGGTTGGGGCTGAGGGAAAGAACCAGGAAAAAGACATGCTGTGGAGGGGGGCAGAGATCGATCACTAATGATTAAATGCGGAGTGATGCATACAGAGCAAAAAGAGAAAGAAACAGTGCATCATGGGAACCCCCCCACAGTCTACGTCTAAAGCAGCATAACCAAGGGATAGTCCAGGGTCACCCGATCCAGCCCTAACTATAAGCCTTAGCGAAAAGGAAAGTTTTAAGCCTAATCTTAAAAGTAGAGAGGGTGTCTGTCTCCCTGATCTGAATTGGGAGCTGGTTCCACAGGAGAGGAGCCTGAAAGCTGAAGGCTCTGCCTCCCATTCTACTCTTACAAACCCTAGGAACTACAAGTAAGCCTGCAGTCTGAGAGCGAAGCGCTCTATTAGGGTGATATGGTACTACGAGGTCCCTAAGATAAGATGGGACATGATTATTCAAAACCTTATAAGTAAGAAGAAGAATTTTAAATTCTATTCTAGAATTAACAGGAAGCCAATGAAGAGAGGCCAACACGGGTGAGATATGCTCTCTCCTTCTAGTCCCCGTCAGTACTCTAGCTGCAGCATTTTGAATTAACTGAAGGCTTTTTAGGGAACTTTTAGGACAACCTGATAATAAAGAATTACAATAGTCCAGCCTAGAGGAAATAAATGCATGAATTAGTTTTTCAGCATCACTCTGAGACAAGACCTTTCTGATTTTAGAGATATTGCGTAAATGCAAAAAGGCAGTCCTACATATTTGTTTAATATGCGCTTTGAATGGCATATCCTGATCAAAAATGACTCCAAGATTTCTCACAGTATTACTAGAGGTCAGGGAAATGCCATCCAGAGTAAAGATCTGGTTAGACACCATGCTTCTAAGTTTTGTGGGGCCAAGTACAATAACTTCAGTTTTATCTGAGTTTAAAAGCAGGAAATTAGAGGTCATCCATGTCTTTATGTCTGTAAGACAATCCTGCAGTTTAGCTAATTGGTGTGTGTCCTCTGGCTTCATGGATAGATAAAGCTGGGTATCATCTGCGTAACAATGAAAATTTAAGCAATACCGTCTAATAATACTGCCTAAGGGAAGCATGTATAAAGTGAATAAAATTGGTCCCAGCACAGAACCTTGTGGAACTCCATAATTAACTTTAGTCTGCGAAGAAGATTCCCCATTTACATGAACAAACTGTAATCTATTAGACAAATATGATTCAAACCACCGCAGCGCAGTGCCTTTAATACCTATGACATGCTCTAATCTCTGTAATAAAATTTTATGGTCAACAGTATCAAAAGCAGCACTGAGGTCCAACAGAACAAGCACAGAGATAAGTCCACTGTCCGAAGCCATAAGAAGATCATTTGTAACCTTCACTAATGCTGTTTCTGTACTATGATGAATTCTAAAACCTGACTGAACCTCTTCAAATAGACCATTCTTCTGCAGGTGATCAGTTAGCTGTTTTACAACTACCCTCTCAAGAATCTTTGAGAGAAAAGGAAGGTTGGAGATTGGCCTATAATTAGCTAAAATAGCTGGGTCAAGTGATGGCTTTTTAAGTAATGGTTTAATTACTGCCACCTTAAAAGCCTGTGGTACATAGCCAACTAACAAAGATAAGTTGATCATATTTAAGATTGACGCATTAAATAATGGTAGGACTTCCTTGAGCAGCCTGGCAGGAATGGGGTCTAATAAACATGTTGATGGTTTGGATGAAGTAACTAATGAAAATAACTCAGACAGAACAATCGGAGAGAAAGAGTCTAACCAAATACCGGCATCACTGAAAGCAGCCAAAGATAACGATACATCTTTGGGATGGTTATGAGTAATTTTTTCTCTAATAGTCAAAATTTTGTTAGCAAAGAAAGTCATGAAGTCATTACTAGTTAAAGTTAATGGAATACTCAGCTCAATAGAGCTCTGACTCTTTGTCAGCCTGGCTACAGTGCTGAAAAGAAACCTGGGGTTGTTCTTATTTTCTTCAATTAGTGATGAGTAGAAAGATGTCCTAGCTTTACGGAGGGCTTTTTTATAGAGCAACAAACTCTTTTTCCAGGCTAAGTGAAGATCTTCTAAATTAGTGAGACTGCTTTAAGCTACGAGTTTGTGAGTTATACCACGGAGTCAGACACTTCTGATTTAAAGCTCTCTTTTTCAGAGGAGCTACAGCATCCAAAATTGTCTTCAATGAGGATGTAAAACTATTGATGAGATACTCTATCTCACTTACAGAGTTTAGGTAGCTACTCTGCTCTGTGTTGGTATATGACAATAGAGAACATAAAGAAGGAATCATATCCTTAAACCTAGTTACAGCGCTTTCTGAAAGACTTCTAGTGTAATGAAACTTATTCCCCACTGCAGGGTAGTCCATCAGGGTAAATGTAAATGTTATTAAAAAATGATCAGACAGAAGGGAGTTTTCAGGGAATACTGTTAAGTCTTCTATTTCCATACCATAAGTCAAAACAAGATCTAAGATATGATTAAAGTGGTGGGTGGACTCATTTACTTTTTGAGCAAAGCCAATAGAGTCTAATAATAGATTAAATGCAGTGTTGAGGCTGTCATTCTCAGCATCTGTGTGGATGTTAAAATCGCCCACTATAATTATCTTATCTGAGCTAAGCACTAAGTCAGACAAAAGGTCTGAAAATTCACAGAGAAACTCACAGTAACGACCAGCTGGACGATAGATAATAACAAATAAAACTGGTTTTTGGGACTTCCAATTTGGATGGACAAGACTAAGAGTCAAGCTTTCAAATGAATTAAAGCTCTGTCTAGGTTTTTGATTAATTAATAAGCTGGAATGGAAGATTGCTGCTAATCCTCCGCCCCGGCCCGTGCTACGAGCATTCTGACAGTTAGTGTGACTCGGGGGTGTTGACTCATTTAAACTAACATATTCATCCTGCTGTAACCAGGTTTCTGTTAGGCAGAATAAATCAATATGTTGATCAATTATTATATCATTTACCAACAGGGACTTAGAAGAGAGAGACCTAATGTTTAATAGACCACATTTAACTGTTTTAGTCTGTGGTGCAGTTGAAGGTGCTATATTATTTTTTCTTTTTGAATTTTTATGCTTAAATAGATTTTTGCTGGTTATTGGTGGTCTGGGAGCAGGCACCGTCTCTACGGGGATGGGGTAATGAGGGGATGGCAGGGGGAGAGAAGCTGCAGAGAGGTGTATAAGACCACAGCTCTGCCTCCTGGTCCCAACGCTAGACAGTCACAGTTTGGAGGATCCAAGAAAATTGGCCAGATTTCTAGAAATGAGAGCTGCTCCATCCAAAGTGGGATGGATGCCGTCTCTCCTAACAAGACCAGGTTTTCCCCAGAAGCTTTGCCAATTATCAATGAAGCCCACCTCATTTTTTGGACACCACTCAGACAGCCAGCAATTCAAGGAGAACATGCGGCTAAACATGTCACTCCCGGTCTGATTGGGGAGGGGCCCAGAGAAAACAACAGAGTCCGACATTGTTTTTGCAAAGTTACACACCGATTTAATGTTAATTTTAGTGACCTCCGATTGGCGTAACCGAGTGTCATTACTGCCGACGTGAATTACAACCCCAAGAAAACCATCCCAACCGTGAAGCATGGGGGTGGAAACATCACACTCTGGGGGTGCTCTTCTGCAAAGGGGACAGGACGACTGCACCTTATTGAAGGGAGGATGGATGGGGTCATGTATCGTGAGATTTTGGCAAACAACCTCCTTCCCTCAGTAAGAGCATTGAAGATGGGTCCTGGCTGGGTCTTCAGCATGACAATGACCCCAAACACACAGCCAGGGCAACTAAGGAGGGGCTCCGTAAGAAGCATTTCAAGGTCCTGGAGTGACCTGGTCAGTCTCCAGACCTGAACTCAATAGAAAATCTTTGGAGGGAGCTGAAACTCCAAACCTGAAAGATCTGGAGAAGATCTGTTTGGAGGAGTGGACCAAAATCCCTGCTGCAGTGTGTGAAAACCTGGTGGAAAAACTACAGGAAACATTTGTCCTTTGTAAAGGCAGACAAATGTTTCTGTTCATGTTTCTGTATGTTTAAGCTCTGTTTTTCTAGGGGGTCAAATACTTATTTTATGCAATAAAATGCAAATTATTTAAAAATCATACAGTGTGATTTACTGGATTTTTTTTTAGATTCTGTCTCACAGTTGAAGTGAACCTACAATAAAAATTACAGACCTCAACATTCTTTGTCGGTGGAAAAACCTGCAAAACTGACAGGGGGTCAAATACTTATTTTCTCCATTGTATATGTATATATAGAATCATTATGACCACAAGCTCCAACAAATAGTAAATGTGTATCTCAAAATAGTAGAATATTTCAATTTCGTAAGATCAATTTAAAAAAAGTAAAACAAGGCTCTCTAATGCAGAAATGTTGAAGTTTTAAAAATTATCTTCATTTGTGCACTCAATATTTGGTTGTGGCTCTCTTTAAATGAATTCCTGTGTCAGTGTGGCATGGAGGTGATCAGTCTGTGGAATTGCTGAGATGTTCTGGAAGTCCAGGTTGCTTTGATAGTGACCTTCATGTCATCTGGATTGTTGGTCTGGTGTCTGTCATCTTCTTGACAATACCCCACAGAGAATGAGGTGTTGTCCATGGGGCTCAGTCAGGTCCAGTAATATCACAGTCAGTAAACCAGGTACTTGCAGTTTTGGGTCACTGTGGGCAGGTGTCAAGTCCTGGTTGAAAAGGAAATCAGCCTCTCCATAAAGTGTGTAACCAAATGGAACCATGAATGTCTCTAAAACCTCTTGGTAGACATCTGCATTGACTTTGGACTTGATCAAACACAGTGGACCAACAGCAGCAGAGGACGTGACATTAAACCATCACTGACTGAGGAAACTTCACACTGGACTTCAAGCAGCTTGGATTCTGTGTCTCTCCACTCTTCCTCCAGACTCTGGGTCCTTGACTCCTAATTGAAATCCAAAATTGACTTTCATCCAAAAAGAGGACTTTGGACCACTGAGCAACAGTTCAGTTCTTTTTCTCCATGTTCCAGGTAAGACACCACTGACATTGTCTCTGGTTCAGGAGTAGATCAACACTCTTGATGGGACACTTGTAGTCCATCTCCTGGACACATCTGTACATGGTGGCTCTTGATGCTCAGACTCCAGTCTCCGTCCACTCCTTGTGAAGTTCTCGAATCAGCTTTGCGTGACAATCTTCTCAATGTTGTGGTCATCCTTGTTGCTTGTGCATCTTTTCCGACTACATTTTCCGTTACAGTCCTCGAGTTGCTGACAAAAAGAGCTTCTGAGGCTGCTGAAGACGTTGTGTAAAGGTTGGCTTTCAAAGAGTAGAATAGTCCACTTCCAGAGCAGGCTGTACTTCCTGAGGAGGCTGTAGTCGTTAACATCTGCAGGAAACTCGTGTGGATGTTCTACCAGTCTGTACACTATGGTGTGCTTGGAAAGCACATCGAAGTCTTTCTGGTATTTATATTTGTATTTACATTTTGCTAATTGTTGTTCACTTTTACTCTTGATACTCGGTGTGCTTCTTACCGTGTGTGCTGCTATCCAATACTGCTGTAACCTCAATCTCCCTGCAGGGGATCAATAAAGTTCTGTCTCATCTAATCTAGTCTTTAACTTGGTTGTCATTATCTTTTCTGGAATGGCTTGAAGTAAGTCCAGATTAATGGTGATCAGAGATAACTTTTTGGATAAATTTGTTGATTTTGGTTTACTCATCAACATAGATGTTGCCTCCCAGTAGATCATAAACAAGAGTCATTAGGAGATGCCATGTCCCCCTGGTCCCCACAAATCAGCAATACGAAGTGTCACCCAAGTACAGAACTAGACTAAATATGACTGAAATTGGTCAACAGATTCTTGAGATATCACACTAACAAACAAAATCAGAGGGCTGGATGGACATGCTGATGGCTGTATGTCAAACCAGGGGGATAAAAAGGACACCAGACAAGACTCCCTGCTAGAAGACAGGGAAGAAGGTTCCTGCTCATGTCAGTTTTCTCAAGAAAAGTCTCCACTTAATAATAAATAATAATAATTTTCTTTATTTCTCATTGTACATACAGTGTATCTGGAAAGTCTTCACAGTACTTCACTTTGTGTGTGTGTGTGTGTGTGTGTGTGAGTGAGTGAGAGAGAGAGACACACACACACATTTACATTTACATTGCAGTCCATTTACCATTTATGGGTATTAATGTTCATACACGGTTCTGCCAGTGTGGCACTTACCATTACTATATATGCAGACAGGGGAAAAAAAAGGAAGACCGTTCCACAGAGTGGGTGCACGATAAGAAAAAGCTATTTTTAATCTAGTGAATGCAATATGTTTCCGTATGAAACAGTAAACAGTAAACATTGCTTCAAATTTTGAGATGCACCTGTCAGAGTGAGTTTTGAGACGTATTATAGTATATTTATAAACAGGTGGTGGCGGTAGTGCGCAAGGGTTGGTTGCCAACCGGCAATAAACGCCACAGAAGAAGAAGGAGCGGCAGGAAAAGGAGGAGGAGAAGAAGAAGAAGGTAAACAGTAATGGCGGAATGTCGGAGCAGCTCGTCGTCTCACTTCAGTCTGATGGAGACGGACGAGGTGAGAAACACGTCAGTGTGCCGTGGGTGACCGTGAATAAAGTGCTGCGCTGCCAGGGGCGGACTCAGGATGTTTAAGGATAGGGGCGTAAAAAAAAAATGGTCAGGGCACTTATCCTCAGTGTGCCACCCTGACAGCAAGGAAATATTCTTCATCCTGTGTTCTCTGTAAGTGGCTTTCTGATGAAGTGACAAAGCACGATAAAATGAAGGTGCTGACCTCGACGGTTTTATTCTTAACCCGCATTGACCCCAACCCACGTAACTCAAACCCTTTTTACAGTTAGACATATTTCACTCACTAACAGATCTTTTCTTCGTTTTTGGAAGTTAAGTAAGTTTGGTTGATATTTCCTATTTTGGTGTAATCTCGTCTATACAGTCTGTTTTTTCATCGCACCCTTTAGGACAGGTTCACTGTTATTATACAAATAGTGAATGTTTATGAGTTCAGTGGTACGAATATTTCATGAGGTGAAAGCTGGAACAAACAATTCAACGAGTCAAAGCCGAGTTGAATGGTTTGTTCCAGGTTTCACCGAATTATATATTTGTTCCATTGAAAGAATGTAAAAACATTATTTGTTTTATATAACGGCTAAAATAGATCCTTGTCATTTGATATTTTATTAATTTATAAACAACAGAAAAGGGACTTACATTTTGGTGTTCCACTGCTGCGAAAGTCCAACATGAACTTTAAATAGGAGTCCAAATTGTGACGTGTAGTCCGGTGATGCTGTGCACTGACTTCGTATTTACAAAAAAAAAAAAAACTTTCTGTAGTTCCTCAGTCCAGCCAAAAATCACATCGGCTTTTCATTTGAACAACTCTTCATGCATCCAGACGGCTTACAGCGGAGTGGATTTTGTGAGAACTAGCACCATCAAATTGTTGTCCCGGTTGTACCATTGTCCCGCATGCTCACACAACCAGGACAGTGCTTGTGCACGCGTGTACTACCAAAAAAAAAAGACTGTGTACTTCCTTAGTGCAGTGAAAAAAGTCCAGCTTTTCATTTTAATGCCCTGCTAACAGCTTCCAGATGGCATACAGCGCAGTGGATGTGTTTTGTGTGTGCATGCACATGTGTGTGTAGGTATAGCTACACACAAGTGGGGACTCCCACTCCCCACTTGTCCTCAAGTAGTCCTGTATTTGTAAATATCGATAAAAGTCCTTGGAACACAACCCATATTTGTCTTGTAGCTGTTCAAATGACCTCAGAGTTTCTCCATCAAACATTTGGTGTAAAGTTATTAATCCTTTCCTTGCCCAAACAGTAAAGCCTGGACCCATTTTTACTGGAAGAAAGTCACTTGGTTATTTGAAGTGCACGTGAAATTGTTAAGGGGACATCCAATTTTTCCTTACATTTCACCATGTGCGATGAGTATCGATAATCCATTCATTCTTTATTTTAAGTTCTCTCCATTCTTTCTGTTCCAAGAAAATTGCAGTCTCCAAAGGGACTAATGGTCTTGCATGGTTTTCTAATTTTATCCAGTTTTATCTTCGTCTTGAACCATCCATTCCTAAGTCCCCGCAATTGTGCTGCCCAATAGTAAAATTTCAAGTTGGGTAATCCTAAACCCCCATTTCCCTTAGAGCTGCATAGTAATTTCTTCTGGATCCGAGGCTTCTTCCCTTGTCACACAAATTTAAAAATAGTTTTATCTAGATCTTTGAACATAGATGGAGGTATCCATATAGGCAGGGATTGGAAAAGATATAGGAGATGTGGGAGAACGTTCATCTTTACAGTTTCTGTTCTCCCTATCAAAGACAGAGGGAGAATATCCCACCGCTTTTTTATTTTATTTTAGAGACCAATTTGCTGTGATTCTCTTTAAATAATTGGGAAGTGTGAGGGGTAATGACTACTCCTAATTATTTGAAGCCTTGAGTCAGGCACTTAAATGAAACAACTTTTTCCAATTCTTTTGGTTTTTCCCCCACCATCATTAAAGCTTGTGATTTGGTCTCATTGACTTTATAGCCTGAGACCAGTCCAGATTTCCTCAGACAGTCTAACAGAGTAGGAACAGAAGACAGTGGGTTCATAATATATAATATTATGTTGTCAGCATACAAAGATAATTTGAATTCAGATCCCCCAACATTTAATCCTTTCAGATTTTGGTTTTCACAAATCATTTCCACTAATGGTTCTATTCTGATTGCGAACAGCAGGGGACTGAGGGGACAGCCTTGTCGGGTTCTTCTTTTCAGTGCAAACTCTTCCAAAATAAATCCGTTTACTCTTATTTTAGAACTGGGGTTCGAATAAATCACTTTGATCATATTAATCAATTTAGAATGAAACCCCAGTTTCTTTAAAGTGTAATTTAAAAACATCCAATCTACTCTATCAAATGCTTTTTCAGCATCTAAGCTGAGAAGCATTGATGAATCCGTTTTTTTCCTTAGCAGCTGTCATTATGTTTAATGTTCTCTGAATGTTATTAATTCCTAAGCGACCTGGAATGAATCCAGTTTTTTCAATGCAAATTATGTCTCTTACACATTTTTGAAGTCTTTTGGCTAAAATAGATGTTAGAATTTTCATGTCGCAGCATAATAAGTTTTTATTGGTCTCTATGAGGAGCAACTTGTAGGCTCTTTGCCTTCCTTGTGGATTACGGATATTATTGCCTGGGACCAAGATTTGGGTGGGTCACATTCAGTAAGAGCATGAGTAAAGGTTCTCAATAGTAAAGGAGTGAGTTCATCTTTAAAACATTTATAAAACTCATTTGGGTAGCCGTCCTCACCCGGGGAATTGTTGTTTTTTGTTTAGGCTCTTAATAGCCTCTTCAGTTTCTTTTTTTTTTTGAGATTGGATTTATTTGATTTTTAGATTAAATATTGGTTAATGGTGATAAGTTATTTTTTTTCCAAATATTGTTCAATTTTATCTGCTTTGTTAGTGGCCCCTGGTGAGTTGTATAATGTTTCAAAAAAAGGTAGAAAATGCATCCGCAATGTCTTAAGGATGCGATACCATTTTTTTTTTTTTTTTTTTTTTTTGGTGGTTGGGTGTACAGTTTTTGTTGTGGTCCAATTAGCTTGGGCCTTGCATAGTTGAAAAGTGAGTAGTCTGCTCGCTTGGTTTCCTGATTCGTAATATCATTGATTTGCAAAATGCAAGGCTCCTTCTGCTTTATATGTTAGCAGGTCATTAAGTTCTCTCCTACATTGTTTTAGAGCTTTGAGAATATTCTCATCTTTGGTTCTTTTATGTTCCTTCTCCAAATCCAGGATATGTTTTTCCAACCTTTGCTGCTCTTTGTGTGTATCTTTCTTAATTTCAGATGAGAGGGCAATAAATTTTCCTCTTATGACCGCTTTCGCCGCCTCCCATAGTGTACAGTCTGAAACCTCTCCATTGTCATCATGTTCTAAATAATTTTTCCATTCTTGTTTAATATTTTGTACCTCATTTGAGTTATTAAGAAGGGAAACATTCAACCTCCACAGTTTCAAGTTGTTGCCCTGATCCAAATTAAGTGAAAGAACTAGTGGAGCATGATCTGAGACTGTTATTGGCTCTATGCGACAACTTGTCACTTTGTATATATCTCTTGTTAACATGAAAAACATATCAATTCTGGAGTAACTACCATGTACATTAGAAAAAAAGTGTAGTCTGATATTGGGTTGTTAATCTGATTGATGATTTACCACACAATTGAAATCCCTACCCATTGTGAGTAACCCTTCAATAAGTGAAGATAAGATGACTGAAATGCCTTTGAAAAAAGCAGTATCCTCTTTATTTAGACCATACAAATTTAAAATAGACACTTTAATTTCTCCTTTTTTCCCAACTATCAGAATATAACGGCCTGTCAGCACGTTTTCTCAATGGTGAGGCCCAGTGCTTTATGCACTGAAATAGCAACACCCCTTTTTATCCCCTCTTTCTCGTCGAACCAATAACCTGTCCCACCCACTCCCTTCGAAGGTTTTGTTGTTCCTTATCGTCAAGGTGGGTCTCTTGGAGTAAGGCGATTGAACATTCTTCAGTGGGGACATTATTTTTTCCTCTTTATGGGATGGTTAACAACGTTAATGCTGTAGCTTACAACATTGAGGTTGATCATATTTAGTTGTAAAGTGTAATAAAATTACCAAATGAGCCACTGAGCGCCAAAACAAAACAGAAAACAAAAACAGAACAAATAACCGTATTGACCTTAAAGAGTCTTTATGAACCTCCATTAAATCATCCTGCAACATGAACAACTGTAAAAGAAGAGAAGAGCATCCCATTCCCGATGACCTTTGGGCAGAAGGCAATCGTTCAGGGCAACGAATGGTTGCATTTAGATCTGTGTGATTGTCCAACCCAGATGTGTCCTAAGGCCGGGCTCTTGTTGGTGCAGACAGTGGCCCGCTCCCCACCTCCTAAACAGACCCATGTTATGAACGTACATAAGTAATATTTGTTTGCCCCAATCCAAAGTTCCAAACTATAAGTACGATATCAGGTCAGCCCAAGTAGCTCACTTAACTCACATTTTGTATGTCTCTAGTCGCTCCCGTCCTCTCCCTGAATAAGTTCTCTTATTTCTGACATCATTTCTTCTCCTACTGCCAGGCTGCGTTGTTCAAGCATCTCACATCATCTCCATCTCCAAGATTTCACTGTCCTCCAAAACAACGTTCACACCAAGATCCTGCAGTGTTTTCTGTGCTTCCATTAATGTTGACAATATTTTGGTGCCAGTGTCCAGAAAAATTTTCAACATGGCAGGGTATGGTGATTGTGCTTTAATGTTCTTCTCTTTAAGTTTCTTGATCACCTCACAAACTTTTTTCCTCTTCTTCTGCACTCCAGAAGAGTAATCCTGGTCTAAGTAAATTGTATGGTCCTCAAATTGGACATTGCATTGTCTCCAGGCAGGTTCTAACACTGCTTGTTTAACCTGAAAATTGAAGAAACGTACAA
Source organism: Thalassophryne amazonica (assembly GCF_902500255.1). Lineage (NCBI taxonomy): Eukaryota > Metazoa > Chordata > Actinopteri > Batrachoidiformes > Batrachoididae > Thalassophryne > Thalassophryne amazonica. Next base: position 99,593,836 of record NC_047115.1, on the reverse strand, counting down.
TAATAGACCGCAGTGGGGCTGGTCCAACGTGCCTCGGTCAAAGGGTTCCATGGGCTCGTTCCACTTTGATTTCACCTCGCTCTTGCAGGTGCAACAATCTCCTCAAAGAATTTATCACAAAGTCAGTCATGTTGTCTTTTTCTGAGCCCTCGGGAATTCTATAAAGGTGAATGTTGTTGCGATGCTTGCAGTTCTCCATATCATCATATTTATTCACAAGGCTAGCTTTTCTGTGCAACAAGTAGCTTAGCACCCGCTCGTGTTTAGCATGCCTATCCTCCGTGGCACTCACTCTGTCTTTGGCGTCACTCATTCTTTGTTCCAAGACGTCCGTGCATGTTGCAATATCAGTCAGCTTGGTCTCCATTCTGGTGAAAGAAGCTTTAAGTTCCGAGAATGATTCAGTATTTTGTTATTGAAGTTTTCGTAACTCCGTTAGCACGTCGTCGTTCTTGTTACTTCCAGTGTTAGCCATGTTGTTAGCTTCTTCATTGATTATCAGTGAGGTAGCTTCGGCTATCATTAGCTGTTTAGGCCCGGACTTTGCTCGATTTAACATCTTTCTTGGTGGTTTTTTGGGTCAACATGTTTGTTAGGTTGTCCTTTTCACGTAATCTGGCATTCATTTATCATAAAACTCTCTAAAAGTGGCAATTTTTCTAAGGTCTGTTGGAGCTGGAGAGTTTACACACCGTCCTCAGCAATGACGTAACAGGAAGTCCGAGCAACTTTAACTTTTGACCCCTGTACAAACTGAAAATGACCTTTGTCACCATTCTTGCTGTTTTTACCTCATAACTCCATAGCATTCAGTCATAGATAGTCCAAACTATACCTTTTCAGAATATTTCTGATCAGACAAATAATGTGTTATACTTTCCAACATGATTGGAGCATTTTTAAAATTTGACCCCTGTGTAATTCTTCATTGATCCCTACCTGGCCGCCATATTGGATTTTCAAGTGGCCAGCACTTTTTCTCAAACACTGATTTATGAAGAACATTCATGCGAAATCTGATGCTTGATCACCAAGTGAACACTTCTGGCCAGAAGTCATACTTATCTGCTCCACTATCATCCATTTATTTATTCTCTATGCCTGTGGGGGGGGTTGGATGCTATCCCAGCAGTCATCGGGTGATAGGTGGAGTTCACCCCGGGCCACAGTGATGCCTGTTATGATTTTGCGTTATTGAGATGGATACCTTTGAAATGTAATTGAAGTGTCTCTTGGATAAGTATATGGGTACTGAGATGTCAGTGATACTATTTAAAAAGATGCAGATATGCAGGTAACCAGCGCTTTGTTTCTGTTCTCAGATTGATGATAAGGAGTTTGACATTCCCCAAGTGGACACGCCTCCCACACTGGAGAGCATCCTCAACGAGGTGAAATACACATTATGTCACGATTTTCACTTACCCTGTATTGTTTTCAGTGGCTTTGGATGTATGCGTGTGTGTCTGTATGTTTGTGTCTCAAACAAACATACAGACACACACTTGACAATACCTGTGGTGGAGTGTAACTGATGAATTGATCGACAAATCTTCATGACCTGGTCATTAGCTCAATGGATATTTTGATAATCATCATGGCTTGACTTCGCGAACGAAGATTTATGAAGGACGTCAGTGCCTGTTGCAGGCTCGCTGGTGGCTGACTAGTCCAATGCGGGACAGACAGACCCGGCCACAGCGGCTGCAAGGGAAGGTCTTATCAGGCGTCCCGGTCAGCAGCAATAGAGGGCCACTGGCGGTGGTCGATCCGACAGGCGGCGAGGGTCTTTTTAGGCAATCTTTGTAGCACTTCTTTGGAGCCCCTACGTTCCGGTGGCCAGTGGACAGCTCTCCGTACATTGCAGTCTTGGGTAGGCAATGGTCTTCCATTCTGGAGACGTGTCCAGCCCAGCGTAACTGTATTCTCAAGAGCATTGCCTCAATGCTAATGATCCCAGTCTGCTCCAAAACTTTGTTGTTTGTAACGAAGTCGCTCCAATGGATGTTGAGGATGGAGCGGAGACAGCGCTGATGAAAGGGTTCCAGGAGTTGTAGGTGGTGGCGGTAGGTAACCCACGACGACAGCGCCGTACAAGAGTGTTGTAAGTACGATTGCCCTGTACACAGCAATCTTGGTGCCTTTCCTCAGGTGTTTGTTGTTCCACACCCGCTTGTGGAGCCTGCCGAATGAGCAGTTTGCTTTAGCCAGCCTACTGTCGATGTTCTTATTGATCTTGGCATCAGATGTGATGGTACATCCCAGGTAGCTGAACTGGTGGACTTTTTTCAGCCCTGTCTCGGCAATGGTGATGTGAGGTGGGTGGTAATCCTCCTTGGGGGCAGGCTGATACATCACTTCAGTCTTCTTCAGGCTGATTTCAAGTCCAAAGAGCTGTGCGGCTTCTGCGAAGCAGGAAGTGAGACGCTGTAACGCTGGTTCAGTATGTGCAACAAGTGCTGCATCGTCAGCAAACAGCAGCTCTCAGACTAGTTGCTCCTGTGTCTTTGTGTAGGCTTGCAGGCGCCTCAAATTGAACAGGCTGCCATCCATGCGGAATCGTATGTAGACACCGTCGACGTTGTCAAGGTCTTCAAAGGCCTGCTGGAGCATCATGCTGATGAAAATACTGAAGAGAGTCGGTGTAAGCACGCAACCCTGTTTCACCCCATTGGCGATGGGGAAAGGCTGAGAAAGGTCGTTTCTGTATCGAACCTGGCCATTCTGGTCTTCATGGAGCTGGATGATCATGCTGAGAAACGTAGGTGGACAGTCGAGGCGTTTCATGATCTGCCATAGGCCCTTTCTGCTCACAGTGTGGAAAGCTTTCATCAAGTCAACGAACGTTATGTACAGCCCTCTGTTCTGCTCCTGGCATTTCTCCTGGAGTTGCTGAAGGATGAACACCATGTCGGTAGTGCCTCTGTTGGCTCTGTAACCGCACTGACTCTCTGGGAGGTGGTCCTCTGCTATGGAGGGAACAAGTCTGTTTAGAAGCACTCTAGCCAGGATCTTGCCTGCGATGGCCAGCAGAGTAATACCTCGGTAGTTAGAGCAGTCAGACTTTCCCCCTTTGTTCTTGTACAAGGTGATAATGACTGCATCGCGAAGATCCTGTGGTAGCTTGCTTTGCTCCCAGCAACAGGTGAGGAGTTCATGGAGTTTGGCGAGTAGGGTGGGGCCCCCATGCTTCCAAATCTCTGGTGATATACCATCAATTTCTGCAGCCTTGCCACTCTTCAACTGCTCTGAGGCCTTCGTAATCTCTGCGAGGGATGGAGGGTCATCTAGTTATGGTTTAATGAAACATAGATGGTGATGTTTGAGGACGGCGCTTTCAGACTCAGCTCATTTTGAAACCTGGTAGATGAACCTAAGTGTAAGTGACTTTGTGTTTGTTTCGTGTCCTGTGCTGTGTGTCTTCGGTGTGTCTCTGCAGCTTGATGATGAAGAAGAACCTTTTGTGTTGGAGGACTCGTGCATGCTGAATGCAGACAACATCGATGCACACTCCTGTGACACCTCGTCTCTAACCAGCTCTGACAGTGGAGACCCAGTGCACCTCAAGAGGCAGGAACACACACACACACAGTTCTTGGTATGACATTAAAGTCTGCTTGTCGGTCTGCAGGGGGTCCAGACCCTCAACCCTTCAATGTTATTACTGTCCCTTAGGAAATTGATGTGCAACATCAAGACTGCACACACAAAACATAAAGAAATAAAAACAAGTGCAAAAAATACAGAAATCTCTGCAACAGACACACAAAAACTAAATAAATACCCAAACCACATCGAACCAGAACTGAACATGAAACACCGCAATATGTGAAATCAAGTGCTGTACAATGGCAACCGATAAAATAAGTAAGAATCGTCATGTGGCTTCCCTGACATTGTCTTGAAACTGTTTTCTGTCCTTTGCCATCCTCCTTGCTTGCTCCATAGAGCCAAACATATCAATTATAGTCTTTTCCCACTTGCATTTTGGTCTTCCTCTTCTTCTCTTTCCAGGAATGTAAGACTCTAACACTCTTTTCTCCTTACCATCCTGCCGCTTTATGTGGCAATTTCTGCTTCCTCACATAGTGCAGCAACCAGTCATTTGTCCTTTTCTATACTGTCATTTGTGCAGTGTTGAGTCCATGGGACCCGCAAGATCCTTCGGTAGCACTTATTTTTGAAGGCTGTGATGTGTTGTTCATCCAACTTGTGCTGTACCCAGGTCTCGCAGGCATAGGTGGCCACTGGAAAGACACATTTCTTTGCTGTTATCACCGTCACCCTGGATCTTTGCACCAAGGTACTTAAAATGGTCCACTTCTTCCAGTACAGATCCATTAATTGATATTTGCTGTGTGTTTTCATCATCCTGTTCACTTGACACTGCCAGAACCTTGGTCTCTTTTTTGCATTCATCTTAAGGCCGTGTGATTCACTTCTCTTCTCACTGATTCAATGAGTCTGCTCAAACCAGATCTTTACTTCGACACAAGCGCAGCATCATCTGCATATATTAGATCACCTAAGACTTGCCCTCCTACATGTAGAAGATCATAACCTTCTGAGCATTCCTCTTTCATGGCTTCTTGCTTGATGTCTTCTGTATAGATGTTAAACAGCGCTGGAGAAAGTATGCAGCCCTGCCGGAAACCCTTCTCTATGTTAAACTAACCAGTTGTTCCACACTCAAGCTTGACTGCTGATTGTTGATCACAGTACATGTTTCTGATTAACAGTATCACATGTGGTGGGAATCCCATCACTGTCATTATGGAACAAAGTTGGTTGTATCTGGCATGTCAAAAGCCTTTGCGTAATCTACGAAGCAGATATACAAATCCTGCTGCATTTCTTGGCACTTGCAAATTAACATCTGAAGGTTGTAGATATGATCGCGTGTTCCTCGATGTTTCATATACCCTGCTTGTGATGCAGATATCTCTTAACTTCCTCGTTATCCTGCAGAGAATGATCTTAAGCATAATCTTACTGGCATGGCATATAAGCGAGATTGTTCTATAGTTATTAATTGAAGTAAGAATAAATAATAAAATAATGCTCACTCACTCACTCATCTTCAGCCGCTTTTCTGGGTTCGGGTTGCGGGGGCAACGGCTGCAGCAGGGGACCCCAGACTTCCCTTTCTTGGGCCGCATTGACCACCTCTGACTGGGGGATCCCGAGGCGTTCCCAGGCCAGTCTGGAGATATAATCTCTCCACCTAGTCCTGGATCTTCCCCGGGGTCTCCTCCCAGATGGATGTGCCTGGAACACCTCTCTTGGGAGGCGCCCAGGAGGCATCCTCACCAGATGCCCACACCACCTCAGCTGGCTCCTTTCAATGCGAAGGAGCAGCAACTCTACTCCGAGCTGCGCACAGATGACCAAACTTCTCACCCTATCTCTAAGGGAGACACCAGCCACCCTCCTGAGGAAGCCCATTTTGGATGCTTGTACCCATGATCTAATTCTTTTGGTCATGACCCAACACTCATGACCATAGGTGAGAGTAGGAACAAAGATTGACCTGTAGATCGAGAGCTTCGCCTTTTGGGTCAGCTCCCTTTTCGTCACAACAGTACGGTAGAGCGAATGCAATACCGCCCCTGCTGCACCGATTCTCCGGCCAATCTCACACTCCATCTTCCCCTCAATCATGAATAAGACCCCGAGGTACTTGAACTCCTTCACTTGGGGCAAGGCTGCCTTCCCTACCTGGAACAGGCAATCCATCTGTTTCCTGCTGAGAACCATGGTCTCAGATTTAGAGGTGCTGATCCTCATCCCAGCCGCTTCACACTCGGCTGCGAACCGATTCAGTGAGTGTTGGAAGTCACCGTCCGATGAAGCCAACAGGACCACATCATCTGCAAAAAGCAGTGATGAGACCTTGAGCTCACCAAACCGGAAACCCTCGTCCCCTCAACTACGCCTCGATATCCTGTCCATGAATATCACAAACAGGATTGGTGACAAGGCGCAGCTCTGGCGGAGGCCAACCTCCACCGGAAACGAGTCCGACGTACTGCCGAGCACCTGAACACAGCTCTCGCTTTGCGAGTATAGAGATTGGATGGCTCTGTGAAGGGATCCCCTCACTTCATACTCACACAGCATCTCCCACAGTATCTCCCGGCGTACCCGATCATATACCTTCTCCATGTCCACAAAACACATGTAGATTGGGTGGGCATACTCCCAGGCACCTCCCAGGATCCTTGTGAGAGTAAAGAGCTAGTCGTTTGTTCCACGACCAGGACGAAACCCGCATTGTTCTTCAATCAGATGTTCGACTATCGACTGAACCCTCCTTTTCAGCACCCTGGAGTAGACTTTACCAGGGAGGCTGAGTTGTGTGATGCCCCTGTAGTTGGCACACACTCTCTGGTCCCCCTTTTTAAATATGGGGACCACAACCCCAGTTTGCCACTCCTTATGCACTGTCCCAGACCTCAAGATAGATAAACTTTATTGATCTCACAGAGGAGAAATTCACAACACAGTGTTGAAGAGACGTCTCATCCAATGTGTGTTGAAGTCCCCCAGCAGAACAATGGAGTTCCCCTCCGGAGCCCCATACAGGACTCTATTCAGGGACTCCAAGAAGGCCGAATACACCAAAATGCTGTTCGGTGCATACGCACAAACAACAGTCAGAGTTTTCCCCCCCGCCACCCAAAGACACAAGGAGGCAACCCTCTTGTCTGCTGAAGTAAACTCCAACGTAGTGGCTCTCTGCCAGGGACTCATGAGTATCCCCACACCCGCCCGGTGCCTCACCCCCTGGGCAACTCCAGAGAAGAATAAGGTCCAACCCCTATCAAGGTTCTGGAGCTGAGGCTGTGCGTGGAGGCAAGGCCCACCGTAACTAACTTGTATCACTCCCCCTCCCGCATAAGCTCCGGCTCCTTCCTCCACAGTGAGGTGACGTTCCACACCCCCAGAGCTAGCCCCTGCCACCTGGATCTGGTCCGTCGAGGCCCTCGACTTTCACTGCCACCCAAAGGACGTCACACCCGACACCAACGGTTTCCCTTGCAGGTGGTGAGTCCACAGGGTGGGGATGGAAGGTTCACGTTGCTTTTTCGGGTTGTACCCGACTGGGCTCCATGGCAAGCCCAGCCACCAGGCACTTCCTGACGGGCCCTACATCCGGGCCTGGCTCCAGATGAGGGCCCCTGGCTTTCTCCGGGCCGGGTCACATTTCCTCTACCTCTTTCTATCATTGTGTCTTGTGAACCACTCTTAGTCTGGCCTTTCACCTGAGACCTGTTTGCCATGGGAGACCCTACCAGGAGCACAAAGGCTCTAGACAACACAGCTCTCAGGTTCATAACAGTACACAAACCTCTCCACCACAATAAGGTGCTGGTTCCTGGAGAAAATAATAAACATGTCAAATGATCAAACAATGTACAATGATCAATGCTAGTACTGTGGTGACCATAGCAACCAGGACAATAATCATGTCACTACCTGCTGCATTTATTAGTGCAATAATTTAACTTATGGTGCACTCAAGTCACTTTACATATATTACACTACATATTACATACGAGGTCTGTCCAAAAAGTATCAGACCTTTTTGTTTTTTTCAAAAACTATATGGATTTGAATCACGTGTGATTGCATCAGCCAAGCTTGAACCTTCGTGCGCATGCGTGAATTTTTTCACGCCTGTCAGTTGCATCATTTGCCTGTGAGCAGGCTTTGTGTGAGCACTGGTCCACCCCTCTCGTCGTTTTTTTTATTGCGAATAAATGTCTGAACGATTTGGAGCTTTGCTGCATCATTTTTTTTCCAGAAACTGTGAGAGACCTCCAGGTGGACACCGTTCGGAAAATTAATATGGCTTTCAGGGACGATTTTGTGGGGATTACACAGATTAAGGAGTGTTACTGCCACTTTAAGGACGGCCCACAGCTGCTGAGAGCGCGCCGCGCTCCCAGCGCCGATCGACAGGCTGAATCAACCAGATCATTTCCAACGTGAAGCCTTTGTTGATCCGGGACGTCGTCTGACTTACACAAAAAAAGGAAAAAGGCGTGGACATCAGCACTTTTTCGGCACATTCCACTGTTAAAGGAATTTTTTTCATGGAAAGAAAAGCGGACGGATGCGCCACCGTGCCGTTCATGGCGCGGGACAAAACCACCTCCATGTTGGTCTCACAGGACAGCTTTGAGATGGCTTTCAGACGGCTGTCGGTGAGTTTTCAGTCATGTGACTAACCGAGAAATTGTGGATGAGTCTGGACATGCCAGAACATGTCCTGTGAGGCTTCATCACGGCGTTGCTTTGTGCCATGCGGCTCCACCGCAACGCGCGGAATTCCTCCGCTCTTCTTTCCATGACAAAAACTCCTGTAACAGTGGAATGTGCCGTTCATTTCCAAACTGGATGCTGTGTTTTATCCGGGACGTCCTCTGACTAGCACAGGAATTGCGGAAGACGTGAACATCACCACTTTTTCGGCACATTGAGACAGACGTGCGGAGGAATTCCGTGCGTCGCGGTGGAGCCGCATGGCGCAAAGGAAGAGTATGTTAAGAGTGTGTTGGAGGTTAAACGAGTGTCTGACAGGGTGGTCAGTGTGAAGTTGGAAATTGAAGGGGTGATGATGAATATCATCAGTGCATATGCCCCACAGGTAGGTTGTGAGGCGAAGGAGAAAGATTTGTGGAGTGAGTTAGATGAGGTGGTGGAGAGTGAACCCAAGCATGAAAGAGTGGTGATAGGAGGAGACTTCAATGGGCATGTTGGTGAAGGGAACAGAGGTGATGAGGAAGTAATGAGTAGATATGGTATCAAGGACAGGAATGTGGACAGATGGTAGTTGATTTTGCAAAAAGGATGGAAATGGCTGTGGTGAACACCTACTTTAAGAAAAGGGAGGAGCACAGGGTAACATAAGAGTGGAGGAAGGTTCACACAGGTGGACTACATTCTGTATAGGAGATGCAGACTAAAAGAAATTAGAGACTGTAAGGTGGTGGCAGGAGAGAGTGTCGTTAGACAGCATAGGATGGTTGTTTGTAGGATGACTTGAGAGGTAAAAAAAAAAAGGGGGAAGGAGAGTGAGAGTTCAACAAAGGATCAGATGGTGGAAGCTGAAGGAGGAAGACAGTGCTTCTCTCCAGGTGAGAGAAGCACTGGTTGGAGGAGAACCAATTTTAGGCAATCAACCAACCAACCAACTTTATTTAAGCACATTAAAACAACCAGCGTGGACCAAAGTGCTGTACAGAAGAATAAATTAAAATCATCATAAAAGACATAATTCACATAAGATGTAAAATTGTAAACAAAATACAACTGACATAATTAAAAGACATAAAACATAAGTAAAAATAACAACCATACTATTAAAGCAATAAGATAAAATCCAGTCAATGAATGAAGCCAATGTCTTAATACAGTAGTGTTCAGAATAATAGTAGTGCTATGTGACTAAAAAGATAAATCCAGGTTTTGAGTATATTTCTTATTGTTACATGGGAAACAAGGTACCAGTAGATTCTCACAAATCCAACAAGACCAAGCATTCATGATATGCACACTCTTAAGGCTATGAAATTGGGCTATTATTAACTGCTTTTTTATCAATCCTGTGACTCACTAAACTAGTATTTAGTTGTATAACCACAGTTTTTCAAGATATCTTCACATCTGCGAGGCATTAAATTTGTTGGTTTGAAACCTAGATTTTGCTGGTTTGCTAGTGTGCTTGGGGTCATTGTCTTGTTGAAACATCAAGAGCATGTCCTCTTCAGCATAAGGCAACATGACCTCTTCAAGTATTCTGACATATCCAAACTGATCCATGATACCTGGTATGCGATATATAGGCCCAACACCATAGTAGAGAAACATGCCCATATCATGATGCTTGCACCACCATGCTTCACTGTCTTCACTGTGAACTGTAGCTTGAATTCAGAGTTTGGGGGTCATCTCACAAACTGTCTGCGGCCCTTGGACCCAAAAAGAACAATTTTACTCTCATCAGTCCACAAAATATTCCTCCATTTCTCTTTAGGCCAGTTGATGTGTTCTTTGGCAAATTGTAACCTCTTCTGCACATGTCTTTTATTTAACAGAGGGACTTTGCGGGGGATTCTTGCAAATAAATTATCTTCACACATCGGTCTTCTAACTGTCACAGCACTTACAGGTAACTCCAGACTGTCTTTGATCATCCTGGAGCTGATCAATGGGTGAGCCTTTGCCTTTCTGGTTATTCTTCTATCCATTTTGATGGTTGTTTTCCATTTTCTTCCACGTGTCTCTGGTTTTTTGTCCATTTTAAAGCATTGGAGATCATTGTAGATAATAATAATAATAATAATAATAATAATAATACATTTTATTTGTATTGCACCTTACATTTCAAAGAAATCTCAAAGTGCTACAGCAAGGATTTAAAAACAGAATTAAAACAGATTTCAAAAATCATTTCAAACGATAAGATATCTAAAAGGCCTTTTGAAATAACAATGTCCTTAGGCCTTTTTTATAGGCCTCCACACTTTGTGGGGCCCTCAGGGTCTCTGGGAGGGAGTTCCAGAGCCTAGGGGCCACTGCCTGGAAGGCCCTGTCTCCCATGGTGGAGAGTCTGGTCCTGGGTTGGTGAAGGCAGTGTGAGGAGGTGGTGGAGCGGAGAGATCTTGAGGTGGTGTGTGGGGTGAGGAGTTCACTGAGGTAGGCAGGGGCGGTTCCGTGCATGCACTGATAAGTCAGGAAGCAGAGTTTGTACTCTATTCTGTATTTGATGGGCAGCCAGTGGAGGGATCTGAGGAGAGGGGTGATGTGGTCAAACTTGCGCCTCCTCGTCAGGACCCGGGCGGCACAGTTCTGGATGTGCTGCAGCTTTTGCAGGTTTTTACCAGGGGTCCCGACGAGGAGCGTATTGCAATAGTCCAACCTGGAGGAGACAAAAGCATGGACCAACCTCTCAGCATCTGGTTGGGAAAGGGAGGGGTGAAGCTTGGCTATGTTTTTGAGGTGATGGAAGGAGACTTTGCATAGGTGGCGGATGTGGGTGTCAAAGGTGAGATGTGGGTCAAATCTGACTCCAAGGTTGGTGACGGAGGTGGACAGGGGAATGTTGTGGCAGAGAATGGGAATACTGGTGAGGGAGGAGGACTGGGTTGATGTGGGGTACCGATGAGGATGGCTTGAGTTTTGTCAGTTTTTAGCTTTAAGAAAGTTATCAGTCAGTCATCAATCAGATGAACAGCCTATAATTTTTTGCACCTGCGTATAAGTTTTCCCCTCTCCAATCAATGTTTTAATCAAACTACGCTGTTCTTCTGTACATTGTCTTGAACGTCCCATTTTCCTCAGGCTTTCAAAGAGAAAAGCATGTTCAACAGGTGCTGGCTTCATCCTTAAATAGGGGACACCTGATTCACACCTGTTTGTTCCACAAAATTGACGAACTCACTGACTGAATGCCACACTACTATTATTGTGAACACCCCCTTTTCTACTTTTTTTTTACTAATAGCCCAATTTCATAGCCTTAAGAGTGTGCATATCATGAATGCTTGGTCTTGTTGGATTTGTTAGAATCTACTGAATCTACTGGTACCTTGTTTCCCATGTAACAATAAGAAATATACTCAAAACCTGGATTAATCTTTTTAGTCACATAGCACTACTACTATTCTGAACACTACTGTAGGTGTCAAAGGTCAAAGAGAAGAGATCGGTTTTCTTTAGAGATTTTAAATCAGACAGAGATGAGTTCTATCTAATGTACTGAGGCAGGTCGGTTCATCATTTTGGATCCACAGCAGTGAGTGTTTGATCCCCTCTGAGCTTCCACTTCATTTCAGACACACTCAGGAGCAGCTGAGCTGAGAGAGCGGGCGGGTTTATAAGGGTGTTGGATGGAGGGGGCGGTTCAAGAGCATTCAGGGATTTAAAAACAAAAGAATTTTAAAATGAATCTTAAACTGTTTGGGCAGCCAGTGGAGTGAGGCTGAAACAGGGAAGCGTGCTCATATTTACATGTGGAGGTTAAAAGACGGGCAGCAGCGTTCTGTACCATCTGGAGACAGGTGATGGAGGACACACTAACCCCCACATACAGTGATCTAGCTGAGTGGGACCAAAGGTCACGATCAGTGTCTCAAAGTGGTCAAAGACAGCAGAGCAGGGGACAGAGACTCAGGGGACATCAGCAGAAGGTGAGATAAGAGCTCTAATAGAAGAGTCCTGGTTAATAAAAAAGTGAAGAAGGTTTTGACAGACATCAGGGAGGTCTCCATACAGACGTGTGCGCGATGTTAAGAACTGAGTCCCTAGTCTTGAACAGAACATGAGGTCTGTGACAGTTTGACAGAATATCAGACAAATGTTTTTTTTTTTTCACAGTTGTTTGATGACACCAGCAGTCCCTTAGTGTTTGAAAAAACACCTGCAGTTTGTCCTTTTTCCACTCAGGTCTGACAGCACGAGTCGTGTCAATTTATCCAGGGCTTAGATTTAGTTTTATGGCCCAGTCACACGGCAACGACAAATGCTGAACAAAGGGGAAATGTAAAAAAAGTTGTCAAGAAAAGGTTGATGAATGAGCTTTTGACTTGTCCCATCACTGAATAGCCTGCAAATCAAGAGCACAAAAGGAATGAAAGAGGAACAAATAGAAACCCAAGCGAACACTGATCTCCACGCTTTAAACAAGACGCGCCTGGAGCCACTGTTGGAGCGGTGTGTGTCTGCATCTCTGCGTTCCAGGACTCTTCCCTGGGACGAAGCAAACAGAAGTACGTGATCCGACCTACTTTGAGAGTCGGTGGATCCACCTGCTCTGGTTCCTCGTCCAGAACAAAACAGGGATCATCTTCTTCAGAATCCTCACTGTCTGACGACACGCTGCGCTCAGTCTTGCTCCAATTAAAAAAATAAATAAATAAATAAAAACTGAAGCGCTTCTTCAACATTCATAAGACGCCTCATTTTTACAAAAAAAAAAAAACACCACCACACCACACATGCTAGCCACAACTAGCCACCAAAATTATACACACTGCAAACATGCCAAATGTTTCTCAAATCTCTCAAATACCAAAACTATAATCACTGTCTGTACACCTGAAATGTGCATGTACTCGTGCACGTTTGGTAGAGCATGTTGATATCTACAGCATTCTACTGAAAACTGTGATGATGCTAAAGCAGGGGTGGCCAAGTTCGGTCCTCGAGAGCCACTTTCCTGACACTCTTAGTTGTCTCCCTGCACCAACACACCTGAATCCAATGAAAGACTCGTTAGCAGACTTTTAACGAGCCTTTCATTGGATTAAGGTGTGTTGGAGCAGAGAGACAACTAAGAGTGTCAGGAAGGTGGCTCTCGAGGACCGAACTTGGCCACCCCTGTGCTAAAGGTTTAAATAAAAAACTTTCTGAATAGGTTTCACTTTCCTTTCCATGGTGCTGTCCTCCCCTCCTCCTCCTCTGCTCCCCCCTCTCTCGCTGTCTCGCCCTCTGTCTTGCTCTCAGTCACGCTCCAGACGCTGACAGGGGCAGCAGGCTCTTCTGTCTGCAGAGGCTTGAGGACAGCAAGCCCTTCAGAGCTCATGGACAGAATGCTGCAGCTCCGGACGCACTTTTAGTGCAGCAGCTCTCTCCTCGTGCACAGCACTGGCCAACACCACGATCATGGGCTGCCGTGCACTGGCGGAGAGGCCGACAAATTCTTCCTGGCCGGCCAGCACCGCTGCATGACCGGGGCAGCACTCGCCACATCACACGCAGCCCCACACCGCACACACACCAGCAGCGCCCACAAACCGGCTTTTACACTGTGCGAAAACATTCAGCTGGCTGAACGAAGTCAAACTAAATGCTAAAGTTACAAAAACTAAGCAAATGACAGCAGAACAAAATATGGGCAAATTGAGGTTTTTGGTGGCATTCATTAAAATTTTTCAACAGCTTAAAAATCCTGATGAAGTGCCAGCTGCAGGAATGAAGCTGAGCGAAGTTTAAACGATGCCAACAAAAGTCCAGATTTCTTGTTTCGTTAGGGCTTCGTTGCCCTTGGTTAAGTGCCGTGTGACCGGGCCTTTAGGCTGCCTGATTTTTAACGGAGCCACAGCATCTAAAACAGTCTGGCAGATGGAGTGAAACCATGAGCTCAGCTCCTCTGGACTGGACATAGGACTCAGGAAGGACACATCGGTGATGAAAAGAGGCCGAGAACTGAGCAGCAGGTTTAACTGTGTGACAAGACAGAGCAGCCTCCAGGAATACAGGCATCAGGAAAGACTGCCTCACAAGTCTCTAAGCTAAAAACGGACAAACCACACAATACAACAAGCTCAAGAGTGTGTTGAAGGACTCTGATGAAGCTGTAACTTTACATCGAAACATCAGTCTTTACTTTTGTTATGCACCTTTGAATAAATGTATTTAATTGCGCAGACATCTGTGTTGCACCGGCGTTCCTTTTCTCTTCAAGTTTTGTCCTGACCTGGTTGCACCGCATTGTTGTGACTGGCAGAAGCTTGGAGAACCTTCCTTTTTTTGCTAAGATCAAGTGTGTGTCGGTGATCTCGTGTGGGTCCAGACACAAACTGCACAAGATTAAAAGAGTCAGTGAGGTTCAAAAAGTCATTCACCACTGAATTATCAGGACAACACGCATGAACATTAAAATCACCAACAATAAGGACACACCCATTTTTATGTATCATTTCAACCAGAAAATCAGATGCTCAAAGCGCTTTACAATAATGCCTTACATTCACCCCGATGTGAGGGTGCCGCCATACAAGGTACACACTGCACACCGGGAGCAACTAGGGGACTAAAGCCCTTGCCCAAGGGCCCTTAGTGATTTTCCAGTCAGACTGGGATTTGAACTGAGGATCTTCTGGTCTCAAGCCCAACGCCCCAACCATGAGACCATCACCTCCCCCACTTTATACTTTGAATATAATACTGTAGATTATTTTAACTGACCAATCTCTCCAGTATTTTCTCAGTCTTCTCAGAGGTCTCCTTCCAGATCGTAAGCCCAGAAAACCTGCAGATTTTGCTCCTGCAGTTGTGGTGTGGGAGTGATAGAGACTCAGCTATGACCTTCTCAGTGCGATTAACAAACACCAGCTCAGATATACTTTTATCTTAGAACTCTCACATGACTTCAGAGGGCGCTGACTTTGGTCTGTGTTTTCTGGGTCAGACTGATGAGAAATTAAACGCTAGTCTGTGCTTATAGACCATCCAGAAAGTATTCACTGTGCTTCACTTTTTCCACATTTTGTGTTACAGCCTTGTTCCAAAGTGGATTAAATTAATTTTTTTCCCTCAAAATTCTACTCACAACACCCCATAATGACATGAAACAAAGTTTTTTTTTTTTTTTTTTAATGTGTTTGCTAATTAATTACAATTAAAAAAAAAAAGAAATCACATGTATATAAGTATTCACAGTCTTTGCCATGAAACTTAAACCTGAGCTACGGTGCCTGCTGTTTCCACTGATAATCCTTGATGGTAAATTGAGTTGATTGGACATGATTTCCAAAGACACACACCTGTCTACATATAAGGTCCCACAGTTGACAGTCAGAGCACAAACCAAGCATGAAGTCAAAGGAATTGTCTGTAGACCTCTGAGACAGGATTGTCTGGAGACACAAATCTGGGGAAGGGGACAGAAACATTTCTGCTGCTTTGAAGGTCCCAGTGAGCACAGTGGCCTCCATCATCTGTAAATGAAAGAAGTTCAGATCCACCAGGACTCTTTCTAGAGCTGGACGCCCGTCTAAACTGAGCGATCGGGGGCAAAGGACCTTAGTCAGGGAGGTGACCAAGAACCCAATGGTCACTCTGTCAGAGCTCCAGCATTCCTCTGTGGAGAAAGGAGAACCTTCCAGAAGGACAACCATCTCTGCAAAAATTCACCAATCAGGCCTGTATGGTAGAGTGGCCAGACAGAAGCCACTCCTTAGTAAAAGGGACATGGCAGCCAACCTGGAGTTTGACAAAAGGCACCTGAAGGACTCTCAGACCAGGAGAAACAAAATTCTCTGGTCTGATGAGACAAAGATTGAACTCTTTGGTGTCATGTTTGGAGGAAACCAGGCACCATCCCTACAGTGAAGCATGGTGGTGGCAGCATCATACTGTGGGGATGTTTTTCAGCAGCAGGAACTGGGAGACTAGTCAGGATTGAGAGAACGACGAATGCAGCAATGTACAGAGACATCCTGGATGAAAACCTGCTCCAGAGCACTCTTGACCTCAGACTGGGGTGGCGGTTCATCTTATAGCAGGACAATGACCCTAAGCACACAGCCAAGGTATCAAAGGAGTGGCTTCAGGACAACTCTGTGAATGTCCTTGAGTGGTCCAGCCAGAGCCCAGACCTGAACCTGACTGAACATCTCTGGAGAGATCTGAAAATGTCTGTGCACTGACGCTCCACATCCAACCTGATGGAGATGTAGAGGTGCTGCAAAGAGGAATGGACCAAACTGCACAAAGATAGGTGCACCAAGCTTGTGGCATCATATACAAGAAGACTTGAGGCTGGAATTGCTGCCAAAGGTGCATCAAAGTATTGAGCAAAGGCTGTGAATACTTATGTACATGGGATTTCTTAGTTTTTTTTTTTTTAATTTTTAATAAATTTGCAAAGAAAAAAAATTTCATGTTGTCATTATGGGGTGTTGTGAGTAGAATTTTTAGGGAAAAATGAATTTAATCCATTTTGGAATAAGACTGTGACATAACAAACAGTGGATGGTGAAGTGCTGTGAATAGTTTACAGATGCCCTGTGTGCCTCTGCTGCCTTTGTTTGTTTGGGCTCCTACCTTGGTGTTGTTAATCCAAGTAAAACATTCGAGTTTGGCCAAAGATGTCTGTCATTCAAAAATACGCTGTGGAAGACATGAAGATGTGGGAGATGTCCATGTTCTCCAGCGAGACTTTTCAAAATGCCTGCAGACGTTTGCACATTTCTTCATGTTGAAGTGGAAAATGACTTTTGTGCAAGTGCGTCTCACTGACTCTGCACGTCTGGTTTGTTCCTGTGCACAGGAAGAAGAGGGTTGTGGACTTTACTGCAACCGTGCACGGGTCTGTTCTACGCCACAGTTTGCTGAAAGGCATCTCGGCACAGATCGTGTCTGCTGCTGTAAGGACACACATTTACGACTCACTGGCTTTGGTTTTACTTTTCAAGAACACTGTGTGTGTGTGTGTGTGTGTGTGTGTGTGTGTGTGTGTGTGTGTGTGTGTGTGTGTGTGTGTGTGTGTGTGTGTGTGTGTGTGTGTGTGTGTGTGTGTGTGTGTGTGTGTGTGTGTGTAGTCAGAGATCACAGTAAAACTTTGTTACAGGTTGGTTGGATACAGTAATAATGATGATTCCTGAAACTTAGCACCTACAGACTGTGCACAGTCTGTAAGGTTTAAATATGAAATTCATCAGTTGATGTGGATGCACAATTCTGAGCCATCCAGCTGGTGCCAGTGTCCACTAGGTGGCAGCACAGCACCTCCAGAACAGTGTTTAGAATAAAAAAGGCTCAGAGCAGAGTTCTGAGTAGCCCGATAACCGGCACTGAATTGGGCCACATACTGGCCTCTTTCTCCGAACCTGTGATTGGTTGGTGGCCGAGATGCTGACGTCAGCCTCACTTTGGTGTTGCGCGAGCGCTGTTCTCCTATTGGTCATTTAGGAGTGGGAAATCTCACTCCAAGATGGATGCCAGTATCCGGCCCAATTCACAGCCGGGTCAGTTGTCGGGCTAAGTTCTGAGTTAGTGTCACTCGGTTGCAGTACCCAGGAAGATCCCTTCTTTTATTCTGCTTCGACTTTCCAGTTCGATTGTGTATTTCATCTTGACTTTTCCTCAGTATTATGACTTTTATTTTGCTGCACTGTTGCTAGTTAGCTGATGATAATGTGAGGGGTGGAGCAGAAACATCAGTGAGACAAAATACTCAGACAAAATCAAGTTACTTTTGGGATGAATCTGGTGCATAAATGTTGACCACTAACTAGGAGCGGGCGATATGACCTAAAACTATCACAGCATTTTTCACTCTTTGGATGGTGACTGCGTTGTATCAGGGTTGTGCTAGTTTTGTACTATATGACCCCTTTAATAATGGTCTTTTTTGAGCAAAAGTTTTCATTTTCAAGTCTGCCCTTACAAAGTTAAAGTCTGGGTGAAAATCCAGATGAGTCAAAGATAAGAGGCATGAATGAATGAATGAATGAATGAATGACTGCTTCATTGGCCCTTGCAGATGGCGGTACACCATGAAGCTGGACTCTGGCTCGTACCTGTTAGTGTTTCATCTGTTTTGCTTCAGTCTCATAATTAAGTTTGTTTTGTTTTCTCAGGACAAAGTGGACGCCGGCCTCCCAACCGCCATAGTGAGTAAGACTTTTGTCATCATTTTATCTGGTGAAGTGAAAGAGAGATTAGATCCCTGTTGCCAGTTTTCTCAAATCAAAATTTTAATGGACAAAAGTGTGTGTTTTTTCCAAGAGGTGCTCATTGTCACCAGGGTGAAGACTCGTCACTAAGTCACTAACAGGAAAAATGTGTAAGCACACAGTTGTGATTGGTGAATCAACACGGTACTTTTTTGGCTGTAAATAAAATCCATCACTCACCAAAATGTCACCTGTTTATGACTTTTTGAGTTATCCTGCTAACAGACAGTGAAAACGTGACATCCTCAGCAGAGGGAATCATTTATTGAATTAGATAACTTAATCTCACTGTACATTTACCACAAGAAGAAGAAAATGTAACAAACTATCAGCACAAATCAGAACCTTATTTTGTTGATACAGTTCAGTTTGACAAGTGAGATGCATAGAGATTTCCAAGTGGATATCTCAGAAAATTAACATTCAGGAACAGATAGGGCATAAAAATTCGAGAAAAACCTACACAACAACTTCATTTATCTTTACCAACATGTCTCCGGTTTATTCCCAGAGGTAAGAAGTAGAGTGAATAAAAAGTTTGCAGGCCACAGAGTCTTGTCTTATCATGCACCTGTTTTGTGGAATGATCTCTCTGGGGAGATAAAGCAGTCAGACACTGTCGAGTGTTCTGTGGTCATACTGCAGTATCAAGTGCTGTCTCGATAATATTTACTGTCCTCATTTGTCTGCGTCCTCTGGTAGGCTGTTCCATGTGTCCACCACTGCCATTGTAAACCACAGTTTCCTCACATCCAGACGTGACTTCCTTTTAAATCATTTCATGCTGTGACCTCTTCTCTTGTCTTCTGATAATTGGAGATTTTCAATTCAATTTCAATTTGTTTTCTTTTATATAGCGCCAAATCACAACAAAGCTGCCTCAAGGTGCTTCACACAGTAAGGTCTAACCGTACTAACCCCCAGAGCAAGAACACAGGCGACAGTGGTAAGAAAAACTCCCTCTGATGATTTGAGGAAGAAATCTCAAGCAGACCAGACTCAAAAGGGGTGACCCTCTGCTTGGGCCATGATACAGACATAAATGACAATACGAATATACAGGAAATGTTTGGGCGTCCATGCTGGTGCACAGGACGGGAGGTCTGCAGGAGTAAACACCCACTGCCATCTCTGGATGGAGCTGCACCTCAAACAGAGAGAAAAAACAGAATCAGGCATCAGAAAGACAACAAATACTGTATAATTTGTCAGCATTAAACAACAAGAAAAACAGAGAAATACTAAGGTGATCACCAGCCACTAGCCCTAAGCTTCACTAAAAGACCCAGACTTTAGATATGGTTGAGGCCGCGGCACACTCTGTTTACTAATAAAATGAATTAAAAAGAGTAAAAAGCATAGAAACATACTATGCCAGTATGCTAGCCATACGAAAGGGAAAAGAAGTGAGTCTGGTCAGGGTTTGGTCGCCTTGCCTTGTTTCTGTCTTTGACTATCTGTTTGTGGTTGCTCTTTATCATTTATCTTCAGTGTTTTATCATCTGGTTATGTTCCTTTAGTTTTTGATTACATTATCTGTATTTCATAGTCTCTGGTTTTGTTTTCTGGTCATTATTTATTTTCTAGTTAGTCAGTAGTCTGTCTGCCATTTTGTTATCACTATTGTGTTACTTTTATAATTTGGTCATCATCAGTTCTGTTCTAGTTTTTGTCCAGCCTGCGTTTGTTTTCATTATGTAATCATTAGTTGAATCACTTGTTTGTTTTGTTTTTAATCATATGTTGTATTATCTGTTAACTCTATTGTTGCCACTTGTGAGTTCTACTTTAGTCTTTGCTCTCTGCCTTTCACTGTAGTTATTGGTTATATTTCCCTGTATTCTTTAGCCACATGGTGAGTTCTATTCTGGTTAAGTTTCTGCTCTTTATTTTGTGGTTCTTGTCATGTGGGCACTTTACTTGTTCTATGGTTTTCACTTCATCTAGTTAAGGATGTTTATTTCCATTGGTTGTGGGTGGTGTCACTTACACTTAGTTGTTTTTGTCTATCACGCCCACCTGTCATTCCTGTCTTGTCTTGTCTGGCCACGCCCATTCCAGAACATTCCCCACACCTGCTTCTTGTCACACCATGATTACTCCCTCTGTATTTAAGCCCTCACTGTGTCTCTGTCCCCTGCCAGTTTGTTGAAGTCCTTTCACGTCATCGCCTTTTGCCACAGTCTTGCTTGCCTCATTTTCACCTTGCCTGTTTTTCTGATCTCCACCATGCTGTGAACCTACCTGACCCTTGCTTGTTTTTTTCACCATGTATGTGCCTCTCGATTACCTGTTACCTCTGCCCTGCTGACTGCCTAAACGTGTACCGCACCCTTGCTTGTTTTTTTGATAAAGCGTTTTATTACCTCTACCCCTCTGTCTGCAAGTCTGCATCGTGTGCCCTACAACCTTCTGTGGCACACCACCACGAACCATGACAGTCTATACAGAATCTGACTGTTTTATTGATGCAGGGAGATCATTCCACAGAACAGGGGCATGATAAGAGAAAGCTGTGTGACCTGCAGACTTCTTATTCACCCTAAGGACACAAAGTAGTCCTGCACCCTGAGAACACAAAGCCCGGGCCGGTACGTAAGGTTTAATTAGGTCAGCTAGCTAGGGAGGTGCCAGTCCGTGAACAGTTTTATAGGTTAGTTACAGAACCTTAAAATCTGATCTCACAGGGACAGGAAGCCAGTGAAGAGATGCCAAAATGGGTGTAATGTGGTTGAACTTTCTGCTTACTGTCAGAAGTCTGGCAGCCACATTTTGAACCAATTGGGGACCCCTAATGCTGGACTGCAGTAAACCAAAAAATAGAACATTGCAGTAGTCCAATCTAGAAGAGACAAACACATGAATCAGGGTCTCAGCATCAGCCATACACAGGATGGGACGAATCTTCGCTATATTTCGCAGGTAGAAGAAAGCAGTCCTAGTAATAGTTCTAATGTGGAGGTCAAAGGGCAATGTAGGATCAAAAATTACCCCAAGGTTCCTCACTTTGTCAGTGTGATGTATGACACATGAGCCTAGGCTGAGCGTTAGCTGGTTAAATTGATGCTGATGTCTCACTCGACCAAGAACCATCATTTCGGTCTTATCAGAGTTTAAAAGTATCAAGTTTCTATACATCCAGCTTCTCACTGCTGCAAGGCAATCTTCTAAGGATTTTATGTGGATGAGATTACCAGCAGTTATTGGCATGTATAACTGAGTATCATCTCTATAGCAGTGAAAGGTAATCCCAAAACACCGCAATATGTGCCCAAGGGGTGCTATATAAAGAGAAAAAAAGCAGGGGGCCTAAGACAGACCCCTGATCAAAAGTAATGTTGTGTGTCACACTCAGTTTGTGTGGCAGTGAACTAAGTGTGTTCATGTGCTGGTATAAAAAACAAACAAACAAAAAAAAACAAACAACACACACACAGGCAGAGAGACAGACAGCTTTTTAAGTGTTCTGTTGTGCATTTGGGAGCTGCAGTCCTCAGTTTGTGGGTCAGAACCTTGGCCTCTTTACCGGTTCAGTGTGTCACCTTCAACACTCTACAAAGCAGGGATGTTATAATGACATTTTAATTGGTTTCTGGTCCCAAAAAGACATCTTAGACTAAGAGGACGGTCTCACTTGCTGTCTGGCTTGTTTACCGCTGTGACTGTAAAAATGGCTGAAAACATGTTTTTTTTTTTGTGTCTCCATAGCAGCTTTGATTAATTCTTAAAGTGAATTCTTTCCTCAGACGGTGTCCAGTGTGATTGCTGTGGGGACGTCACATGGTCTGGCTTTGGTCTTTGGTGAGTCTAAACTTACAGGGACTTGACAGAACCCCCTGACTTTTTTAATGTGTTCATCTGTTCACTCGCCCATCACACTAATGAAACATGATTTGATTTTTTTTTTTAACATGAACATATTGAATATCTGTATCTTTGTTGAACGGCATGAATAACTTCACAGCTGCCTTGTAGAGAGTTAACTGTGCAGGGTGATTTATTTGCTCAGGGTGTTCTGATCACATGTTTTATCTGAACCGTTCATTGGCTGGTAGAATTCTCATGAGCTCCTTTAATTCAGTAATTTAATGACGGTGAGAAAGTGCTGCAGCATGTTGATGGTTTCAGCTTGAGGCAAAGCTCCTCCCTTTGGCTCAAGGTGGCTCCGCCCCACCGTAGAACCAGCTTGGGACCTGGATGAAAACCACCAAGGCAGACAAAAGGTCCATATTTAATGGAACTGGTCTTCAGCTTTTGAGACTGAGAGACTGCCTGTAAAGAGCTCATGGAGCAGAACAGGTTACTGGACAGAGGTCTTTGTTTTTTCAGTACAACAAAGCCGTGGGTTCGTATGGTGCTGGTGCTTCGTATTGGACTCTGTGATCAGGAGAGTTGGATGCTAACAAGGGATGAGATGTCTTTGGAACTCGGCCTCTTTTGAGGATCCTCCAGTACTGCTGGAATGACTTTATGGATGGATGGATGGATGATGGATGAGATTTATCGTCATTGTCATCACAAGTGCAACAACAACGAGATTATGTCCACACTCAAATTACCACAGACAAGATACAGCAATTAATCCACAATTATTACTTGTTTACCATAATAATGGCACACATCAGAATTAAGACAACACATGTACATTTGACATTGTTTATGTGCACTGAACTTGAAACAGTCCGTTTTCTGAATTGAGGCGATGTGAGTCTGTGGTAGCCGCTGCAACACGTAGTCGCGCCACCACCAGCTTGGGAGGAACGGGGACCTACCGCAGTTAAAACTGCACAGCCCCCGGAGGGGGAAAGGAGTGGCGTGAGCGGGGGCCGGGATGGGGTGTGTGATGGGGGACGGAGGGGGGGCAGGGACAATGTGGAGCATGCTTTCAGTCTCTGTCCATGTGTGAGTCAGTTTCTGTCCGTGTGTACTGGAGTTTAGAGACGATAAGGAGGCAGTCACATGTTCACTAAAGCAGCTAAAGCCACTAAAAGTAGATTCATGTCAGATCTTGTGTCCTCAAACTGTCATTAACCTCAGGTTCTTTTTAACATTCTGAATTCGCTCATTAATCCTCGTGCGAGAAATATCGCTATGCCCTCGGCCAGCCTTTGTGAAGATTTTCTCTTATTTCAGAGATAAACTCTCTGATCTTAGATCATCTCCTGTATCTGAGGTGGAGTCAGCAGATCCATCCGTGTGTCATACTGTTTTTGATTGTTTTAATCCTGTATCTGTTTGTGAGCTGACTATAAAACTTGTCAACGCCTCTCTACTAAGTGGCTGTTTTCCGTCAGCTCTAAAACACGCTGTAGTCCAGCCGCTCATCAAAAAGAACAATCTTGACCCAAATATGTTGTCCAACTATAGACCGATCTCTAAATTGCCATTTGTAATATAAAAATCAATTGCAGGCTTATCTGGATCTTAATGAAATAGGGGAGAAGCTTCAATCTGGTTTTAAATTAAGACACAGCACTGAAACAGCCCTTTTAAAAGTTTTTAATGACCTTCTTTTAACTGTTGATGCAGGGAACTCTGCGGTTCTTCTGCTTTTAGATTTATTTGCAGCCTTTGACACAGTGGACCACAGTGTCCTTGTGACTCGCCTCCAGACGCACATAGGTATTAAGGGTTCAGCGCTGAATTGGTTTCAGTTCTGTCTTTTCAACAGATGTTTTTCTGTTAATGTAGGACAGTACTCTTCCTCTGTGTCTCCTCTTAAATATGGCGTGCCCCAGGGCTCAATTTTAGCACCACTTCTCTTTGCTTTGTACATGATCCCTCTTGGGTCTGTTTGTAAAAAGCACAAAGTCTGTTTTCACTGTTTTGCAGACGACATTCAGATTTTTTTTTTTTTTTTGTCACTTAAATTTTTATTAACAAATTATTGCGACAACAGACAAATGCAAATTCCAAAACATATAAAGTGAACAGTAGGCTGCCTGATGAGTACATCATATTCTTAAAGTGTTGTAAGTTGATAGATAGATCGATAGATCGATAGATAGATAGATCGATCGATCGATCGAAAGTCAAGAATGGTGGTTGGTGGTGTCAGTATTCCGGTCCAGTGTCATTGTTTAGAGATTTAGAAAGGGTCCATTTGCGTCACTGCCTGTCCAGTCGTTCTTGTAGCCTCAGCACGTGTGTCAGTTTTTCCATCAAAAAGATTTCTTCCACAATTGTTATCCATTGATCTTTTGTTGGTGGTATGTCTTTTCCCCAGTTCCTAGTAATAGCTTTCTTGCCTGCCACCAACAATATTTTGATCAAATACACATCATCAGTGGCAACAGTCTTGTCTGAGAATTTACATAGGTAAAGCACTAAACAGGTATTAGGCACCTCATAACGCAATATCCGTTGCAGCTCCTTATACATCATTTCCCAAAATACACTTATCTTTGGACATTTCCAAAAAATGTGAGAATGATTCACATTAAAAGATCCACATCCTCGCCAACATTTCTGTCGTACATGTATGTGTAGCTATTTACTTTTCATTTTTGGAGTAATAAAAAACGGATCAGATTCTTCCATGCAAATTCTCTCCAGATTCGTGAATTAGTGGATGAGTGATGTATCTTCCACATTTTGTGCCAATCCTCATCTAAAATTTCCACATTAAGTTCTTCCTCCCATTTTATCTTAATATATTCAGTTGAATGGTTGTTGTTGGTATTCAGACCTCGATATAATGATGAAATTATTTTTATGTTACTCCCCTGATATGCTTTAGCTATGATCCGGATGATATCATTCAATTTCCTGGAAGGATCCAACTTGATCTCCTTTTTATAATAGTCCCCCAATGGAAAATATCTAAAGAGTTCGTGTCAATCTAAGTCGAATTGTCTTCTAAGATTTTCAAAACTCACCAGCTCCCCTTTATTTTCTAACACAAACCAGGCAGTTATTCCCTTTTCTTTCCATTGTATAAACCTTTGATTGTATTTTGCCGGATTGAAATCGCTATCACATGCTACCCATTTTAATATTTTTACGTCATTCTAGATCTTATATTTTTTTAGTAATTTAAACCACAGATCTAATGTGTGTATTGTGATTGGATCCATACTATTTTTAAGTTCTTTAAATAACTGGTGGTCACCAACCATATTTTGAATTGGAATCTGGTTTACTTCTTTTTCTATATCCTTCCATTTTGCTCTAAATTCAGACTTGCACCAACAATATATAGGTCTCAATTGAACAGCGTTGAAGTATTCCCTCAATTTTGGAAGACCCGTTCCCCCTTTTTCTTTAGGTAGCTGGAGAGTTTTATATCTGACTCTAGGTTTTTTGCCTCCCCAAACAAATCTAGAGATCATTCTATCCCACTCTATGAACTGGCTCTGGGGAACATCAATTGGCAGGGATTGGAATACATATAAGAATCTAGGTAATATATTTAGTTTAACTATATCTACTCTTGAATTTAAATCTAATGGTAAGGTGGACCATCTTGTTGTATCTTTCTGTATTTCTTGTTTTAAAGTTTTATAATTTGCAGTATATAGCTCAGAAAGGTTTTTCGTAATCATAATACCCAGATATTTGATTGTTTTCAAGTTCCAATTTAATTTATATGATTTCTGGATCACTCTCGATGGGTGATAGTTGAGTGCTAGAATCTGAGTTTTAGATACATTCAATCAATCAATCAATTTTTTTTTATATAGCGCCAAATCACAACAAACAGTTGCCCCAAGGTGCTTTATATTGTAAGGCAAGGCCATACAATAATTATGTAAAACCCCAACGGTCAAAAAAAAAAAACATTGATTTTATATCCTGAGAAATGTCCATATTGTTCTATTAGCTTCATCAGATTGGGGAACGCCGTGTCCGGCTGCCTGAGGTAAGCTATTATGTCATCGGCAAAAAGCCCAATTTTATGCTCTACATTCTTAACTGTGATACCTTTAATTTCTTTATTTTGTCAAACTGCTTGAGCCAAAGGTTCTATAAAAATTGCAAAAAGAATCGGTGACAAACAGCATCTCTGTCTGGTTGATCTTTCTAACAGTATTTTATCAATCAAATTTCCATTAATTTTTATTCTAGCTGAGGGTTTTTGATAGTGTTTTAATCAATTGTATAGATTTATTATTGAAACCAAATTGTTCTAATACTAAATAGAGGAGTTTCCAATTAACACAATTGAATGCCTTTTCTGCGCCGATACTAACCAGCACAGAGCTTCGTTTCTCTTTTTGAGCTTGACCCAGTACTTGTAGAGTTCTACGAATATCATGTGTTTGACGTCCTGATATGAACCCCGTTTGGTCCTCGTCTATTAATTCTGCTATAAATGTATTTATTCTTTTGGAGATGATGGATGTATATATTTTATAATCGGTATTTAGTCTTGAGATCGGTCTATAATTTTCACATCTATCTTTACCTGGTTTTAAAATAATTGAAATAATTGCTTCTGCCCATGTTAGTGGTGTTTTATCTTTTTTAAGAGTCCAGTTAAAAGAAGTTTGGAGTACTGGTACCAACTCTTCCTTAAAGACTTTGTACCATTCTGCAGGGTAACCGTCGCTTCCTGAAGATTTATTATTTTTCAAGGAATTGATCTCTTGAATAATCTCCTTTTGTAATGTCTGCTGTTAGTCTGTCATTTTGTCTTAAACCAATGGATGGTAAATCTAATTGTTCTAAAAAGTGTCTTACTTCCTCCTCGTTTGCTGCAGGTGGTTGTGTGTAGAATTTTTTATAGAACTCCTTAAATATCCTCTCTATGCCCTTCAGATCGTGTATTAGTCCATTGGTATGTGGGTCTCTGATTCTTTGTATGGTATTCACCGCTTGCTGTTTTCAAATATGTTTTGCTAAGAGTTTAGTTGCTCTGTGCCCAATCTCATAATAACTTTGCTTCAGATATATATTTTTCTTACCATATTTATCTAATAATAATTCAGTTATCTTCATTTTGATATCTCTGATTTGATTATGTATTTCTGGATTGTTCATTTTCTGACATTGTTGCTCTCATTCTCTCAGCGTTAGTGAGTATTTTGAGTATGTTTCTCTTCTGATCTTTTTGAATACTGTGGCTCTAGCTATTATCTTTCCTTGAACAACCACCTTCAAAGCGTCCCATATAATGTGTGGTTCCACCTCCCCGTTGTTATTTTCCTCTATATATTGTTTGATGTCTTCTTTAAAATCTTCCACCAGTCTTTTGTTATTAAGTATTCCTACATTCATTCTCCAAATTGTCTATTTTCCTGGCATTCAAATTTATTTTTAGAAATAAGGTATTATGATCCGATATGTCAGCACCCCCAATCCTACACTTGGTCACTCTATGTCTATCCCCCTTATTAATAAAAAAGTAATCTATTCTGGAATGGACATTGTGTGTTGCTGAATAATGTGTGAAATCCTTTTCCAAAGGATTGAGTTTCCTCCATATGTCTATCATTCCCATTTCTAAAGATATCTTTACAAATTTTGATGTCTGTTTTTTTCCCCTTTAAGCTTGTATCTAAGTTGTGATTCATGATTATGTTAAAATCCCCCTCACAGATTAAAGTACCTTCTGTTTCTGTGGCAGTAACATTAAACAGGGATTTAAAGAAGTGTGTACTACTTTCTGGACGTGCGTAAACATTTATCAGCGTTACAGGTTCATTCTCTAATTTTCTCTTCACTAATACATATCTTCCCTCTTTATCTTTGATTTCCTTTTCACAGACAAATATTGTTGAGTTTGGGATTAGTGTTGCAACCCCCTTCTACGTCCTTGTTTATATGTACTGTAATATGAATTCCTATATCCAATTTTTTTCATTTTTTCATGTTCTGTCAGAGACAGATGAGTTTCTTGCAAGAATATGACTTGTGGTTTCTCTTTTTTCAACTTTGTTATGACTAATCCCCTCTTTTTAGGTGTATTTAGACCATTTACATTTAAGGACAATATTTTCAGATCATTGCACACCATATTTCTTCACTATTATGCTTATGTATTTCCTCAAGCAGCCCAAAAGTAACATGAACATTAACTCAAACAAAACTGAAAATAAAAAATACCACATGGAACTTCCACTCAGAGGTTCTTCATCCCCCAAGTCCCTGTTGGTGGGTGGATGGGAAATCCTCTCCTGTGAGGGCCCATCCCTAGACCCATAGCTCTTCAAGCCTAGTCTAGACAAGTCCAACATCAGTATGCCTCACCCAGTCGGTAGTATCTTAAAATAAACCGCAGTATCTGAAGCCTTCTTGTATTATTTATGTCCATCTATGGGTCATATCTTATTTTCCTTGCTTCAATAGATTAAATGAGTTGACCCAGTCAATGTTATTTGAAGTCTTATTAACTTTTTACAAATGGAAGATGTTAATTATCAGATCTCCTTTGATATTCCTGCAACTTCTCCTTTGCTCGTTGTGCTGCCGTATTTTGACTCAACCTGCTCTGTCTCACTTGCTGCCATCCCGGATTCCTTTGAGTTGTCTCCTCCACTCGTCCCACATCCACGTCCAGCATCTCCACAATTAGTCCCTTTTGTTGTGTGGGCCGCCAGAAGAGGAGGTACTGCTGGCCCACCACCAGAGGGCGCCCTGCCTGAAGTGCGGGCTTCAGGCACGAGAGGGCGCTGCCGCCCCACAAGAGCGGCCGAGGCTGTTACTCATCGGCTATGACAGCTGTCACCAATCATCTACGCCTCACCCCAAGTTAAAAGCAGGACGACACCTCCACCACGTCGCCGAGATATTGTCCTATCGAGGTAATTTGTTCTCAGCCATTGTTTTGTCTACCACAGACAGTATTTGCTTGTGTTATTTTTGCAGTAGGTTTTGTGAGTGCTTGTAGCTGGAGGCTGGGTTTGGACTGACGTCTTCACTCCAAACCTTTGATAAGTACACTTACTACTGCACGTGCCAGCTTTCTGGTGTTAAGATGGAGGTGTTTTCCCACCTGACTTGCTGACTGTTTTTGCTCTTCGCCAGCAGTACCAGATCCGACACGCGGAGACGGTGGCCACCTGGGGGAACTCGGGACTTGGCGGCTCCAGTATTCTCCTGGTTTGGTGGCGGAGGAAATCGTGTGGTTCCGGTTCTTCTCCAGACGGACGTCTCGTATCGTCGAGCCTGCCCACACGACACCTTGATTGATTGACTTTGTATTCATTCTGAAATCTGCTGTATGTAGTTGTGGCATTCACAACAGTAAAGTGTTCAGATTTGACTTCTTCTATTGTCCGTTCCTTTGCGCCCCCTGTTGTGGGTCCGTGTCACTACACTTTCACAACACCTTTGCTCTCATATCCTGCGCTGCATCTCCTGCGCTGTCATAGTTCTTAACACCGCTGTTCTAGTGAATTCTTATTTTGGTGAATGGGGTCTGAAAATGAATCCCCTTTTCTTTCAGTATTTTCTTGATGCCCAGATATGATTTGCGTTTTTGGACGATTTCAGTGGGGTAATCATGGTCAAATTGAATTTTCTTGTTGCCCACCTGTATTCCCTTCTTCTGCCAGACTTTTTGCAGGATCATCTCCTTAGTCTCAAACTTGAGAAAATTAAGCACGACTGCTCTTGGAGCTCTGCCAGGACCCGTTTGTGATGTGGACATTCTGTGCGCTCGTTGTATATGTAGGTCGGTATCTTCGGGTAGTTCCCACTCTTTTTTTAAGAAGTTGGTCCAAGTAGACTGTAATGGAGCTTCCCTCTGTGTCCTCGAAAATCCGGACATTATTCCATCGAGATCTCGTTTCAAGGTGCGTTAGTTTATCCTGCATCTGATGTGCCTGCTTTGTTAGCTTCGTTAGCAAGTTGCTAATCTCTGTGTTATGCTCCTCCAGCTCAGTTATGCGAGCTTGTGCCTCGGTTATGTTCGTCTTCTGCTCCTGTAGCTCTGTATGATTTTCTGTCAGCTTTCGCTCTATGTCTTGTCTTAATGAAGTTATTTCTTGCTTCATCTCACCTTTGAGTTCCTCTTTGAATGTTATAAGCTCATTATGGAGCTCCTGATTGAGGGACCGTATATCATTGCTGATGCCGGCGAGTGCAGCTTTCAGAGTTTTGGCGTGCTCCATTTTCTCCGTTGTTTCACTCACTCGTTCACTCTTGTCAGAGCCGCCTTCTTTCAGAGACGGCTCTTGAGTTTTCTTTGAGGTTTTGGCGCTTCCCCGGTTTCGAATACCACTCATCTCAAAATTTATGGAGGTTATATGTTGAATTAATCAGTTTGAGTGGATTAATTTTACCGACTTGGGCGAGCTATAAATCTATGCTACTAACCTGTCCACCATCTTGGAACTCCCCCCGACATTCAGATTTACCTTCCTGTAATTTCCTGTGATACCCAGGCTGCTGTAAAAATACTACAGGACTGTCTGAATGATGTACAAGTCTGGATGAATCTTAATAAAAATAAAACTAAGATTTTAGTGTTCGGGCAAAGTGACCCTCTTCAAGGACAAGATAGTGCTATCGGTTCTCTGTCCACTTTTTGCCACCCTTTTGTAAAAAATCTAGGGGTGATAGTTGACCCATTGTTCAGATTTGATAAACACATCAGCTCTGTCATCAGGGCCAGCTTCTTTCAGCTGAGGACTCTTTCCAAGATTAAATCTTATTTTACTTGAGTTGATTTTGAAAGAGCTATCCATGCATTTATAACATCACGTCTGGATTATTGTAATGCTCTCTATGTTGGGCTGGACCAGCGCTCCCTGCAGCACCTGCAGAGTGTACAGAATGCTGCAGCCCGCCTTTAGACTAAAACAAAGAAGCATGAGCACATCACCCCTGTGCTCTGCACCTTACACTGGCTCCCTGTCGGCTTCCGTGTTAAATATAAAGTTTTGCTGATTGTTTTTAAGTGTCTGCACTGTATAGGGCTCCACATCGGGCTCTGAGGTCAGCTGACCAGCTTCTCCTGCCTGTTCCTAAAGCCAGGCTTAAATCCAGAGGTGATAGAGTCTTTTCTGTGGCAGCACCACAACTCTGGAACGATCTTCCGCTGACTGTCAGGTCCTCAGAGCCTGTGGGACAGTTTAAGTCCAGACTGAAAACTCATCTCTTCTCCCTGGCTTTCAACACTGGCTAAGTGGTGTTTGCTTTGCTCTGCTTGCTCTGTATTTTTAGATTTGTTATTATTTTCCTTTGTTAATATTTTACAGTTATTGTATTACTATTATTGTGAAGCACTTTGGTCAACTGCAGCTGTGTTTGAATGTGCTATATCAATAAACTTGAATTGAATTGAAATACAACACTCAAGTTCTTGATCAAGGAACATTTTACCATTTGACACCAGTTAACACACACAGTACACCAAACTGTACTGCAGTGAAAAAATCTTCAGACAAACACATCCTGATGTTCACAGTGACACCGACCTGAACAGAACATATCAGCACATTTAGGCTCTTTCAAAGTGTGGAAACATTCCTCAATCGACAAAATAACATTATGTACATATGACAATGTTCACATCACCTTCAGAGAGAGAGAGATGGAGAGAGAGACTGTGTGTGTACCACACGCCTCTGTAAAGAAACAAACAAACTCAGGACTCAGACTTGGCTCCATTTGTAGACGTGAGGCTGGGAGCTGGTTTTCGTTGGCACTGTGAGGCTTCTTTTCCACCGACCAAACTCTGAGCCGGAGCCGCCTACGTGAGCGCCGCCAGTGTGCGGCAGTTTCTGGCTGCTCCTTTATCCCGGGTTCGCCCCTCACCTACCAAAATCTGTGTCCCAAAGTTCTTCAACTAACTCCAGTGGGGTTTTTGTTTCCACCAAAAACAGGAGCACTTTGATAAATCCAGGGGCAAAAATTCTATTGCGGGTCGCCCCCGCCCAAGATATTAAATTTGGTGAAGCTGATTGGCCAAATATTTATTATTTTTCCTTAGCAACCATTGTCATGGTTTTGGCCTAATCTGGGCGTTGTGCCCATTTCTTCCCCTTGCTGTTCTCCTTCGACCCCAGTTTTGTTATTAGTTGCTTATTTTCATGCTGGTTTATTCTCTGTTATGTTGTTGCTTTTTACTTTGGTCTTTTGTTCTGTTCCAGTTTTCTTCAGTCAGTTGTTTTCATTTATTGTTCATTAATTTATCATTTAGTTATCATCAGCTTATTTTTGCTGTTTTCATTTCTGTTATTTGTAGCACTTTAATGTCGGGTTTTGTTGTCACTTAGTGTCTGTTCTACGTAGAGTTTATGTCTGCCTGTTCCAGTTTAGTTTTGTCATTGTGTTTAATTTCTTATAATTCTCTGATCAGTTTTTATGTTGTTTATCTTCTGGTTTGCTTTTCTGTCCTGTTTGAGTTTTTATTGCCAGTTCATGTTTATTTTGTCATAAGTGCTCATGTCAGTAATTCTCTTCCCTTCTCACGTACACCTGCGTCTCATCCTGTCTTTGTCTGCACTCATTTCAGTTCTCACACTGAGCTTCATTGTTATCTCAGTCTCCCTCTGATCGCTGCACTCTTGTCCTGCACTTCACATCTCTGCACCTGCCTCATGTCTTTGTCTTTCACTTTGTTTCTGTCCGCTCTGTCTTTTCTTTCACACTCACTCTTGGCACCTGCTGATGCATCTTTGTATCCTACGTCACTTCACTTTGTGCACTCTCTTCCTCCCCATCTTGCACTGTGTTAAATCTCCGTTCACTAGCCAGGCCCCTTTCTAGATTATTCCTCACGTGTTAACTCCTGTCTTATTTAATCTCCTCCCAGCCACCACACCCCTGCTCGTTTGTTGTCTTTGTACACCTACCAGCTCTGTATCAAGTCCTGTTTTTGATTCACCGTGTATCCAGATCCTGCTTTGTGTTTTTGACTGCACCTTTTGCCTCTTCCATGATGTCTGTCTGCTCGTGCGTTTGAACCCTGCTTACCCATGACTGCGTATTTGCCTGACCCCGTTTGTGCTTCTGCCTCGCCGACTGATCATCTGTGTACCGAACCTGAGCCTGAATTAAAGACCATGATTTCTTTTACATCCAAGCCTGATCCGGGAGTCTGCATTATGGGTCCAGAGCCTGACAACCACACACAATTGGTCATTTTGCTGAACTCCAAGGGGCTCTTTGAGTGAGCGCCTAAGAAGAGAAATATGTTCTGTCGGTGGAAATAAATGTACTGTTGAATGAGAGTCAGTTGGTGGAAATGTTGTTTTAATAATTCAGATTACATGTAGCCACATACTATTAAGTAAAACGAACATTGATAATACTTTTTAAAAAAATATATTTTATAATTTTCCTCTCCACATCTGGGAGGGCGGTGCCCAAGTGCCCCCTATGGGCCAGCCGCCACTGGTGAGGCATTTCTCTCTGCGTGATCCAGCACATAGCTGCCTCAGTGCTGAGCACCACAGTGACGGGAGAAAACCGAGGACACGCACATGCTTCACCTGGACGTGGGAGACGGATGGTTACTTTTCAGAGCTGGGGATGGAATGGTGTGTGTGTGCTTGCGTGCGTGTGTTTGTGTTGATGGTATTTTTGCTTGGTTGGTGGTCATAATGAGTAAACGTGATTGTTGTGTGTTTTTGTCTTGTTTGTTGGCAACCAAACAATAAGTTGAAAGCAGAGCCTCAGAAGTCACGTCAATTCCAAAGGATAATTTTTATTGGTTCTTCTTGATACAGTGTAAATTCTGATTACATTCCATCATGTCTCTAACCTTATTTAATTCATTGAACTGAAACACCAAAGAAAGCTAACAATTAAATGACGTATGTTGCAGCGAGGGTTTAAGACGACGTAACACAGCTGTTTTTTCATTCGGCCTTTTCTGCCCAAAACCATATACTGTGACATAAAAAGTGTACCTGTTGTGTGTGAGTGTGTGTGAACACGTTGATTAACTGTCAGCTTTGAGCCACTTTTCCATCTTTAATCTTTAAAAGTGTGCACACAGTTTAAAGGCAGAGCAGAATTTGCTGCAGTAGTTACTGTGCACGGTTCAGTGAGAAACCATGGATTTGGTTCAAACAATCCTTGGGGAACTGCCTTATTTAGTTGAATCCTATGACTCAGTACGTGTCGGTGTCGGTGAGGTCGACCTTTAGCACTGCTTCACCGGACTCTGACATGGAGGCGCTGACGGTGACGTAATCGCCCTCATAAGAGCTGCTGGACCCGTCGGCCTGCGCTCTGACGAAGCAGTTTTCGCTGCCGTTGTACATGATATCGTACAGGTTGTAGTCGCAGTTGTTGCCTCTGTCAAAGATTCCCACTGCAAACCAGTTGGAATAAAGATTTCGGTCAAAGGGCACAGAGTACATGATGGCCACTATATGGCTGTAATCATTCAGGTCAGGGTTGAAGAGGTCATAGGTCATGACCCCTACAGCTCCAGTAGCGGCCCCGGTGATCTTGTTGAAGAGTGCGCTGGCGAAAGCGCCAGGACCAACCATGGGCGGCAGAGGGATTTCACAGCAACCGCTCTCCGTGAACACCCTGATGGTCAAGACAAAACGGAACAAGTATCAGAGATACTGTTTACTGCTTCACGCCGAAAACCACTCAAATCCACTCAACCTGTGACCCTCAGGGACCACCTAACCTGCATGGTTCTGATCTCGCCCTGCTCTGAAGCTCAGAATCCGCTGGGCTCCTTCAGGTCTCTGTTGGGGTGTCAGATAATCAGGTTTTGGTGAAGGCAGGACCAGATGAACAATGTGCTGGTTAGGGGGTCCCTCAGGGCCACAACTGGGAACTACTTCTGTGGTGGATAGTCCAGTCTGCCTGCTTAGTGATGATCTGCTCAGTCTCAATAAGAATTAAATCCCAATAATAATTTAGTTTTGAAAACAAACAAACCCTCAGTTCATCATGATTTGTTAGTACTGGTATTATCTTGAAAATTACGAAACAATGCACCTTTTTTTCTCAATAAAAGTAAAAATGTAAAAGCCCAGAGATTCCCATACTTTTAGGTTAATTCTTCTTATTTTTTAAACATGTCCTCGGGATCCATCACACAGCTTGTGTAATGAACAGCACTGTTGGTGGAGGTTGAAAGCGGCACATTACCTTGGGTTGGTCAGTGTGTAGTAGGCGGAGTTATTCTGAATTTCCACAGTGCAGCTGCGGTGAGGCATCCTGACCAGACAGCCTGTGGACCCCAGCAGATATCTGAGAGAGACACACGCGCACACACACACACACACAGGAAGCTATCATTTCACTGTATTTCTGCATTAGAAAGCACAGGAGAAAAAGATGCATGTTTCCCATGCTAGGGGGCGGGGCTAAACTCATTCACAGCTACAGTCCATTCAAAGTCACCACTTCACTGCCATGTCTTTGGAAGTGGCAGGACGTCTGATTTCCAGGAAGGAACCCATGTGAACATGAGGAGAACATGCAAACTCCACACAGAAAGGACCATGTGGGAAGAGAACCTGGAACCTTCTCACTGTGAGGCAACAGTGGTGACCACCGAGACACCATGCTGCTTTTCTAAGTATTCATTCATTCATTTATTTTAAAACAAGTCAACTTCTCAAACAAACAGTCAAGACCTTGCCCCACATTTGACCAGCTTTTATCGCCAAAACACTGATGTGAGCATTTCAGGGCTTCTGTTGGTTTCCTACTTGAAACCCAAAATTCAGTAAAAAAAAAAAAAAAACGGCATTTATAGGTGTCAGAAATGCATGATTTTTTTTTTTTTTTTGCCACATAGAATTTTGACCTCCCAGTATTGACCTTAGTGACATGAAATTCGGGGTTCCACAGGGATCTGTCCTAAGCCCCATGCTCTTCTCCCTTTATCTAGCACTCCTTGGGCATGTTCTGCGGCGTTTTGGGATTGCTTTTCATTGCTATGCTGATGATACTCAGTTGTACTTGCTGATAACTGCTTGTAATCTCATCCACATAAAATCTTTGGAAGATTGCCTTGCATCAGTGAGAAGCTGGATGTCTAGTAAGTTTCTACTTTTAAACGCTGATAAGACTGAAATGATGGTTCTTGGTCCAGCGAGACATCGGCATCAATTTGACGAGGCTAGCGCTTAGCTTACGTTCGTGTTTTATACACCATACGGATAAAGTGAGGAACCTTAGGGTAATTTTTGATCCTACGTTGTCCTTTAACCTCCACATTACAGATATTATGAGGACTGCTTCCTTTCACCTACGAGATATAGTGAAGATTCGTCCCATCCTGTCTATGGCTGATGCTGAGACCCTGATCCATGCGTTTGTCTCTTCTAGATTGGACTACTGCAATGTTCTATTTTCTGGTTTACCGCAGTCCAGCATTAGGGGTCTCCATTTGGTTCAAAATGTTGCTGCCAGACTTTTGATGCAAAGCAGAGAGTTTGACCACATTACATCCATTCTGGCATCCCTTTATTGGCTTCCTGTCTCTCTGAGATCAAACTTTAAAGTGCTGTTAATGGCCTATAAAATTGTTCATGGACTGGCACCTCCCTACCTGGCTGACATGGTCAGAGGTGTCAAATCCAAGTTCAGAAAGTAAAAACCCTCCCATGACTTCCTGTAATGGCGGCACTTTGAGCAGGCGTGTTTTTTCTGTGCTCGGTTGCACTTTCTGTAAATACTGATTAGAATCCACAACTAAGCTTTAAATTTGGCACAAACTGTGTACAGGCGAATAGAGAGTGCAAATATGCCGAAAAACTTGAGACCCAGGCATATTACGACCGAAAGTATTAACGAGCCAAACGAGGAGGTGGCTGCAGGCAGAGAGGATCAGGAAGCAGCCTCCGCTCATGTGAAGCCTGTGTCCGAGACGCCCAGGACTCAACAGGTGGACGCCGCAGGCTCGGTTATGCCTTCCACAGTGGATCTGATGTTGGCTATCCAGACATTTAAGAAAGAATTTCACTAAGAAATGAGCGGAGTTATGTCGGCAACCCAAAGCACTCAATCTGATATCCAACAGTGCGGAGGACGTATCTCCGAGGCAGAGACACGAATTTCCAGTGCTGACGACGAAATAGAAGCGCTGAAAATTGAAGTGCAGAGTTTAAGGAAGAAATCTTCAAGCCTGACC
Source organism: Thalassophryne amazonica (assembly GCF_902500255.1). NCBI lineage: Eukaryota > Metazoa > Chordata > Actinopteri > Batrachoidiformes > Batrachoididae > Thalassophryne > Thalassophryne amazonica. Next base: position 99,556,363 of record NC_047115.1, on the reverse strand, counting down.
ACTAAGTTGGAAGACCTGGAAGCAAGAAGTCGACATTCTAATATCCGCATACTAGGGCTGCTAGAAAAGGAAGAAAACGGTACAGAATTATGCTCCTTTATGGAAAAATGGATAGCGGACATCTTGAAGATTAGTCCCCCAGTCCTACAGAGGGCGCACCGGATCAAAACAAACAAGCTCCCAGTCGCCTCTCTGAGGACCGTGATCGTAAAGTGTTTAAACTACAGAGATCGAGAGAAGATTATGACCGCAGTAAGAATGCAGAAAGAGCTAACATTCAAAGGCAATAGGATAAGATTCATTCCGGACTTGCCAACTGAGATATACCAACAGCAAAGAAAATACGACGGAGTGAGGAAGAAGGTGCGTGAGAGAGGGCTGTCCAAACACCGGATCATCTACCCTGCGAGGCTGCTGCTGACCAATGAGGAGCGCACGCATGTGTTTGACAGTCCTGCCGAAGTGGATGACTTCATAAAGAAGATGGAGAGACCAGATGAGTAACCGGTATCACTGATGGCACCGTTATGTTGTAACATATCTTTGTTACTGTGGGACATGTTTGTTTCTTTTTGAGGTTTTTCTTTTTTGTATTTTAAACGCGCCTATAGTTGACAATTTCATTTGTGCCAAAAGTACAGGTGTTAAATATAATCATGAGGTGGATTTTATTTTTTACGTTTTTCTTTGTTTGCAAGCAACTGTAGCAAGAAAGTAGAAGAATAGTTCCTCATAGTAGTGTGGACCTGTTCCAGATGAGCATTGGAAGTATTTCAGGGGTTTGGGGGTGCCTGTACGTTCTTATACAGGCCTGGGAATGGGGAGGGTCGCTCTCTCTTTTTTGTTTTATATGTATTTGGGATAACGTTATAGAGAATTTGATTCTTTATTTCTGTAAAAATCCTTTCGTTAATTGAGCTTATTGATGGATAGAGTATGACTGATGTCCTTATAGATTGTATTTCTTGGAATTGTAGATATACGCAAATTGGTAAAGATAAAACAAGTTACGAGTAGGATAAAGCACTTGAAAGGTAAAATTGTGTTTATGCAAGAAACACACACATTAGCTTCTGAAATGGTTAGGATAAAACGTAGATGGCCAGGTCAAATTTTCTCATCACCTTATTCCTCCAACTCTAGGGGAGTAATGACTGATTCATAAATCTGTTCCTTTTCAAGTCGAAAAAATGATAAATGATCAAAATGGTAGGTTCTTGATAATACAAGGAACTCTCCTATCATCACGGCTTAATCTATTAATATATACGGTCCGACTGATGATAATCCTGGCTTTTTTAATGACTTGTTTTTGAGGATCGCTGCTATCCAAGGAAAACATATTATTGCTGGTGATTTTAATTGTGTGCTAAACCCATACAAGGACAGGTCATCTGGCAGTGATAATACACATAAGAGAACCAGGAAAGTGTTACACCAGTTTATAAAAGATTTAAATATTATGGATGTATGGAGATTCCAAAATCCTATGAAACAACAATACTCATGTTGGTCAAGCACACACAGAGTGTATTCTAGAATAGATTATATTTTGGTATCGGTGGAGTTAATCCCTTATATAAAAGCTTGTCAGTATAATGGTATAGTAATTTCTGACCACGCAGCTGTTTCTATGACATTTACAGAACCAAAATTAATTAAAACACGAGGCAAATGGAGATTTCAATTAGGATGGAGGCAAGATAAACAATTTCTTGAATTTGTGGGAAAACAGATTGACGAATACTTTACTTACAACACATCTCAAACAACGGCTACTGTGAGATGGGAAGCCTTCAAGGCATATTTAAGGGGACAGATTATTAACTACACCAGTACGAAGACAAGAGAGAAAAACAAGCATATAAAATGTCTGGAAGAAAGAATAAAAATATTAGAAGAGAGAAGTTTGCAAGTTGACCAAATAACCAATGACATTCTAAAAGAACTATTACTGCTTAGGACTCAATATAACAAAATAACAAACAAAAAAGCTGCAGCAAACTTACAAAGGTTAAAACAGCAGTTTTATGATCAGGGTGAGAAACCAGGTAGACTTCTTGCTTGGCGTTTGAAACAAGAGGAGTCACAAAGAGCAATTACAAAATTGGAGACACCGAATGGAGACACTACTGCGGATCCATTGGAAATAAATAAAGCTTTTAAATCATTTTATGAAAATTTGTACAAATCAGAATACAACCCCTGGCAAAAATTATGGAATCACCGGCCTCAGAGGATGTTCATTCAGTTGTTTAATTTTGTAGAAAAAAAGCAGATCACAGACATGACACAAAACTAAAGTCATTTCAAATGGCAACTTTCTGGCTTTAAGAAACACTATAAGAAATCAAGAAAAAAAGATTGTGGCAGTCAGTAACGGTTACTTTTTTAGACCAAGCAGAGGAAAAAAATATGGAATCACTCAATTCTGAGGAATAAATTATGGAATCACCCTGTAAATTTTCATCCCCCAAACTAACACCTGCATCAAATCAGATCTGCTCGTTGACATTGACCCTGTGTGTCTTTTTGCAAGGAATGTTTTTGCAGTTTTTGCTCTATGGCAAGATGCATTATCATCTTGAAAAATGATTTCATCATCCCCAAACATCCTTTCAATTGTCCAAAATATCAACATAAACTTGTGCATTTATTGATGATGTAATGACAGCCATCTCCCCAGTGCCTTTACCTGACATGCAGCCCCATATCATCAATGACTGTGGAAATTTACATGTTCTCTTCAGGCAGTCATCTTTATAAATCTCATTGGAAAGGCACCAAACAAAAGTTCCAGCATCATCACCCTGCCCAATGCAGATTCGAGATTCATCACTGAATATGACTTTCATCCAGTCATCCACAGTCCACAATTGCTTTTCCTTAGCCCATTGTAACCTTGTTTTTTTTTTTCTGTTTAGGTGTTAATGATGCCTTTCGTTTAGCTTTTCTGTATGTAAATCCCATTTCCTTTAGGCGGTTTGTTACAGTTCGGACACAGACGTTGACTCCAGTTTCCTCCCATTCGTTCCTCATTTGTTTTGTTGTACACTTTTCGATTTTTGAGACATATTGCTTTAAGTTTTCTGTCTTGACGCTTTGATGTCTTCCTTGGTCTACCAGTATGTTTGCCTTTAACAACCTTCCCATGTTGTTTGTATTTGGTCCAGAGTTTAGACACAGCTGACTGTGAACAACCAACATCTTTTGCAACATTGCGTGATGATTTACTCTCTTTTAAGAGTTTGATAATCCTCTCCTTTGTTTCAATTGACATCTCTCGTGTTGGAGCCATGATTCTTGTCAGTCCACTTGGTGCAACAGCTCTCCAAGGTGTGTTCACTCCTTTTTAGATGCAGACTAACGAGCAGATCTGATATGATGCAGGTGTTAGTTTTGGGGATGAAAATTTACAGGGTGATTCCATAATTTTTTCCTCAGAATTGAGTGATTCCATATTTTTTTCCTCTGCTTGGTCTAAAAAAGTATCCGTTACTGACTGCCACAAACTTTTTTCTTGATTTCTTATTGTGTTCCTTAAAGCCAGAAAGTTGCCATTTGAAATGACTTTAGTTTTGTGTCATGTCTGTGATCTGCTTTTTTTCTACAAAATTAAACAACTGAATGAACATCCTCCGAGGCCGGTGATTCCATAATTTTTGCCAGGGGTTGTATATTAATGCAACAATGCAAGATACTTTTCTTGATGGGCTTGATATTCCCAAAATTTCTGAGGATGTTAGAGTCAATCTTGACCAATCAATTGATATACACAAAATTGATGAAGCTATTAAAGCATTAAAGGCTGGCAAAACGGCAGGGCCTGATGGTATACCCATTGATTTGTATAAACACTTCAAAGATAAATTGGTGAAACCTCTTTTGGACATGTATAATGAATGCTATAAAAACGGAAGCCTCTCTAAATCAATAAAAGAATCTTTAATAATTTTACTTCCTAAACCAGGAAAGCCAAACACTAAATGTGAAAATATGCGGCCTATAAGTTTGATTAATACAGACACCAAAGTTCTGTGTAAGGTACTGGCAAGGTGATTGGAGGGTGTGCTTCCCAGCATTGTGGTGGATGATCAAAATGGGTTTATTAAAGGTAGACAGGGATTTCACAATGTGTGAAGATTATTTAATATTCTTCATGACCAAAAAGGTGCAAAAGATACAGGCCTTCTCTCGCTTGATGCGGAGAAGGCCTTTGATAGGATTGAATGGCCATATCTTTTTGAAGTTATCGATAGATTCAGAATTGGGAAATATTTTTTGCAATGGATTAAATTACTGCATGACTGTCCTGTTGCTGAGGTAATGACAAATGAAGTAATCTCTGAGCCTTTCAAAATCAAGAGAGGCTGTCCTCAGGGGTCACCAATTTCACCACTTATGTTTATTCTGGCTATTGAACCACTCGCGATAGCCATAAGATTGAGTGAACAAATACAAGGCATTAGTATTGGTTGCAAGGAACACAAAGTTGCTCTATTTGCTGACGATATTATTCTATTTTTGAAAAATTTGAAATAACACTACCAGCAATCAAAGATCTGTTATATAAATTTGGTAGCTTTTCAGGGTATAAAGTGAACACAACAAAATCACAATTAATGCTTCTCAAATCAGGGGATAACCAAAATAATCAAAATGTGTTTGATGTTACCCCTGGTTTTACATATCTAGGGATTAAAGTTGTGCCTTTGATAGAAGATATAGTGAAAATTAATTATTTAAGTATAGTAGAATCTACTTCTAAGGATTTGGAACATTGGATGACGCTACCTATATCCCTTTTAGGCAGAGTTAACATTCTGAAAATGAATATAGTACCTAAATTTTTGTATCTATTTCAAAATATTCCCCTGGCGCCACCCGTTGGAATGTTTACTAAAATGTCAGCGTTAATTAAGAAATTTATTTGGAATAAGAAACGTTCCCGAATTCGTCTGTCATTATTATACCTCCCATTTGACACTGGGAGTTTGAAATGCCCCAATATCTGTTGGTATTATCTGGCTACTCAGTTAATAGTAGCCAGATAATACTGCCCTCTCTAGGCTACCCTCTCTACTTTTAAGATTAGGCTTAAAACTTTCCTTTTTGCTAAAGCTTATAGTTAGGGCTGGATCAGGTGACCCTGAACCATCCCTTAGTTATGCTGCTATAGACGTAGACTGCTGGGGGGTTCCCATGATGCACTGTTTCTTTCTCTTTTTGCTCTGTATGCACCACTCTGCATTTAATCATTAGTGATCGATCTCTGCTCCCCTCCACAGCATGTCTTTTTCCTGGTTCTCTCCCTCAGCCCCAACCAGTCCCAGCAGAAGACTGCCCCTCCCTGAGCCTGGTTCTGCTGGAGGTTTCTTCCTGTTAAAAGGGAGTTTTTCCTTCCCACTGTAGCCAAGTGCTTGCTCACAGGGGGTCGTTTTGACCGTTGGGGTTTTACATAATTATTGTATGGCCTTGCCTTACAATATAAAGCACCTTGGGGCAACTGTTTGTTGTGATTTGGCGCTATATAAAAAAAATTGATTGATTGATTGATTGAGAACAATCATATTTTATTTCAACTCTCAGAATTCTCCCTCTTGGGTGGATATTGAATCCAGCTATGTTGCCTTATCATTGAATTTATATTTGTATTCTGAGCAGCCAAAACAGCTTAAGGCTAATACCAATAACCCAATAATCCAAAATATGATTGATGTATGGTATACTGTAAAAGAATTAATGAATATGGATAACAAAATCTCACAATTTAGCCCTATCTGCGCCATTTAAACCAGGAAAGATGGATGCAGGTTTCTGTATCTGGGCTAGGAAGGGTCTTGGGAAAATTGGGGACCTTTTTAGAGATGGAGTAATTATGTCTTTTGGGGAATTAATCCTGAAATACAATGTTCCACGCAAACATTTTTTTAAATAGTTGCAAATTCGGAACTTTTTAGCTTCAATGCAAAAGCAGTCTATCCAAATTCCAACCCTTAATCCCTTAGAAGAGTTGATTACAAAAAGTTGCACAAAGAAAGGGTTGATTTCGTTGTTTTATAATTGGCTTATTACAGGTTCCCCTGAAACATCTTTTTCTAAACTTGCATCCTGGAAAACGGACTTGAATGTCGACATGTCAGAAGATGATTGGAGAACAACTTGTCTCAGATCTCAAAAACAATCATTTAATACTAATTTAAAATTAATACAATATAATTGGATAATGCAAACATATGTAACCCCGGTGAAACTGAATAAATACAACTGTAGAATTCCTGACACATGTTTCAAGTGTGCAGAAGCCAGAGGGAATTTGTGCATTGTATTTGGGAATGTGAAAGGATTCAGGACTTCTGGCAGGAGGTGATGACTATAACTAGCCAAATTGTAGGCATGCGCATCCCTTTTGATGCCAAGATGATTATATTTCATTTATATTCAAAACATGTTAAATTGAGACCTCATCAACTTAAACTGGTAAATTACGCTATCTTGCAGGCTAAACGTTTGATATCATTAAGTTGGAAAAAATCTCAACCTCCTGCTATAGGAGCTTGGTGTTATGTGTCGGACGCAGCCCGGAGAACCGACCAGCGTTTGAAGGACCCAGTATAAAATAAGCAGAGCACGGTACAAAGGATAACACAGTTTAATGAACATAACAGTGCTGTGAAAAAATATAAAAGTGCGCGGTCTGGCGTGGTGGTTTTGCGGTGCGCTCCCAGCAGTGCCAACGGTCCGGAGCCAGAACCAACCCGGACCCAAGGACCCCGCCGACACCCCCCAGTCGGCTGCGACAAACCGAGTCTGTGAAAGAAGGAATCATTATGTGAGTCCACACTCAACACACAGAGAGAACGCTCAAAGGTGCACAAACAGCAAACACTTCCTGGCTTAATTACTAATCAGCTTCCCACCCTGCAGGCATGGAACACCCAGTTCACAAAACTCCACTGCAGAGGAAGCTGATTACACGACCAACATACAGCTCAATATAATAAGGTGTGAGGGACACCACATTTACTGACTGTATAAATGTTAGTCACAAAATCTAACGTACCTCAGGAAGTGTGCTGACGAGCGTGAGACCTCACCCCCTCCTCTTTCACAGACCATGCATCAAACCTGGACGTTCTCTGCATCCACTGATGATGAGATGGCTCCCGAGACGACGATCTCACCCGTCTGGTCACAAGGTCGTGTCTCTGGCAAATACACACTGTGTACTCCAGTCTTAAATGCCACCATGTTCCAATCCATGTAGATGCACCACAGCTGTGAGTCCTGACGAGCCGCAGGTGATCAGGGTGAGGTCCTGATAAACTCAGCTACACAGCCACTCAGTCCCAAATGCGCACCACCTGGAAGGAAAACCAAAAGACAGAAACAAAAGACACACAAAAGCCAGCCAGGCACGCCAGCCACAACACTTGGATTAAGTACATGGCGGACTGTATGGCTATGGAAAAAATTACATATTTTCTTAGGAACAGACTGGATTCATATGAGGACATTTGGAAACCATTTGCAGAATTTATCAAAAAAGAAGATATCGGACAATTCCTACAGAAGTAAATCTTAATTTGTTTTTTATTTACAATTTGTGTCTTCATCAGTGTATATAAGATGTCATGCAGCCTCTATTTGTGTGTGGTTTATATATATATATAGAGAGAGAGAGAGAGAAAGAGAGAGAGAGAGAGAGAGAGAGAGAGAGAGAGAGAGAGAGAGAGAGCGGGGTGGGAGGGACCGGGTATGATTTTGAAAAATAACGTTGTGTAAATGTAATACTTATTGTATGTTGTTGCAGAATAATAAAAATATTGTTCAAAAAAAAAAAAAACCCTCCCATGTGTTGCTTTTACCTATGCACCTAAAACAGGTGATCTCAATAATTAGCTCATCCACCTGCCTGAAGAGCTGAACTAATTACAATCAGCTGGTTTATTGGGAAGTTGGAACAAATATGTGGCTGGACTTTTACTTTCTGAACCTGGATTTGACACCTCTGGATGTGGTTGAGCCCTACGTACCAGCTCTGGCTCTGCGTTCTCAGGGTGCAGGACTACTTTGTGTCCCTAGGGTGAATAAGAAGTCTGCGGGTCACAGAGCTTTCTCTTATCGTGCCCCTGTTCTGTGGAATGATCTCCCTGCGTCAATAAAACAGTCAGATTCTGTAGAGACTTTTAAGTCTAGATTTAGGACCCATCTGTTTTCCCAGTCTTATCATTAGTGTATTATGTTTTTAAAATTCTTTTTACTCTATGTTTTTACTCTTTTATTGTGCCTTTTGATTTTGTAATTCATTTTGTGATGTTCAAATTGTGTTGTGTGAAGCACCTTGAGACGACACTGTTGTGAGTTGGCGCTAAACAAATTAATACATTTCATTTTTGATTTTGAGCCCAACTACATCATGAACCAGTGCTTCACCTCACTTGGACAGAGTGGTTTCAGAAACAGCCAGCTGTGATGGAGTGTTATCATTGGTAACAAAAAAGAAAGGTGGCCAAAGGAAAAGGCAGTGTTAATGTATATGTAGAGATTAACTGTGTCTGGTTTCAGTGTTGTTTGTCAAAACCGTCACTCTCAGGCTTTGCTAAAAGCTTCATACTTATGCTGTGTTCAGGGCAACTCGGTAAACTCAAGTCATAAACGTTTTGAGTTCCAAAAACCATGTGTTCACTTGATGAGCCCTGAAAACATGGATGCACGCAGTATCATAGTCAAACTTTGTTGTTGTCTTTCCAAAGGAACTCATTAAGCTGCTAGAAGGCTTGTTGTGGATGAGCGAGATGGAAAATGTGTGTGATGTGTGTATTTGTGTTTGTAGTCTGGACTCAGTGACAGTATCATTTCATGCAGACGTCTTTGCCAAATCTTCCAACCTCAATACTATCTAAAGAAAGCAAACGTTCCACAGACAAAAGTCAATACATTGTTCAGAGAAATGAACTGGCATTTGCAATGATAGTATCGTGACGGACCCTGTCTGGAACAAGTTGCCCACCCCTGATTTACACCCCTGTGTAATTCTTCAATTGACCCCTACCTGGCTGCCTATTGAAAATTCAAGTGGCAAATCAGAAAATACATTTGATGCTATTTCACTAGACGCACTGGCGAAGCTCGTGACGTCTACAAAAAGCGCAACCTGCATATTTGATCCTATACCAACAAAACTGTTTAAGGACCTGTGGCCTGTTCTTGGGCCGACTGTGCTGGAAATTGTTAATCTTTCATTAAGCTTTGGTTCTGTTGGGTGTTTTAAATCTGCAGTGATTAAACCTTTGCTTAAGAAATCTGGTCTTGACCCTGGTGTATTGAGTAATTATAGGCCGATATCAAATCTGTCATTCTGCTCTAAAATTCTGGAAAAAGTGGTCTCATGGCAGCTTGTGGACCATCTTACTGAGAATAATCTTTTAGAGCCACTGCAGTCTGCTTTTAGAAAACATCACTCCACAGAGACGGCGCTTATTAGAGTGGTGAATGATTTTCTGTGTGCAATGGATTCAGACACCATGATGGTTTCAGTACTTTTAGATCTTAGTGCTGCGTTTGATACTGTGGATCATCGTGTTTTACTTGATAGGCTGGAAAATTACTTTGGGATTACTGGAAGTGTTCTTGCTTGGCTGACGTCATACTTGTCCAGTCGTTCTCATTGTGTTGTGTATAATAACACTACTTCTGCCCTTGGTGAAATGAAATTTAGGGTTCCACAGGGGTCTGTGTTAGGCCCCTTGCTTTTCTCACTTTATATAGCGCCCCTTGGGCATATTCTGCGGCATTACGGGATTGCCTTTCATTGTTATGCTGTGAGTTTCTCTGTGAATTTTCAGACCTTTTGTCTGACTTAGTGCTTAGCTCAGATAAGATAATTATAGTGGGCGATTTTAACATCCACACAGATGCTGAGAATGACAGCCTCAACACTGCATTTAATCTATTATTAGACTCTATTGGCTTTGCTCAAAAAGTAAATGAGTCCACCCACCACTTTAATCATATCTTAGATCTTGTTCTGACTTATGGTATGGAAATAGAAGACTTAACAGTATTCCCTGAAAACTCCCTTCTGTCTGATCATTTTTTAATAACATTTACATTTACTCTGATGGACTACCCAGCAGTAGGGAATAAGTTTCATTACACTAGAAGTCTTTCAGAAAGCGCTGTAACTAGGTTTAAGGATATGATTCCTTCTTTATGTTCTCTAATGCCATATAACAACACAGTGCAGAGTAGCTACCTAAACTCTGTAAGGGAGATAGAGTATCTCGTCAATAGTTTTACATCCTCATTGAAGACAACTTTGGATGCTGTAGCTCCTCTGAAAAAGAGAGCTTTAAATCAGAAGTGTCTGACTCCATGGTATAACTCTCAAACTCGTAGCTTAAAGCAGATAACCCGTAAGTTGGAGAGGAAATGGCGTCTCACTAATTTAGAAGATCTTCACTTAGCCTGGAAAAAGAGTCTGTTGCTCTATAAAAAAGCCCTCCGTAAAGCTAGGACATCTTTCTACTCATCACTAATTGAAGAAAATAAGAACAACCCCAGGTTTCTTTTCAGCACTGTAGCCAGGCTGACAAAGAGTCAGAGCTCTATTGAGCTGAGTATTCCATTAACTTTAACTAGTAATGAGTTCATGACTTTCTTTGCTAACAAAATTTTAACTATTAGAGAAAAAATTACTCATAACCATCCCAAAGACGTATCGTTATCTTTGGCTGCTTTCAGTGATGCCGGTATTTGGTTAGACTCTTTCTCTCCGATTGTTCTGTCTGAGTTATTTTCATTAGTTACTTCATCCAAACCATCAACATGTTTATTAGACCCCATTCCTACCAGGCTGCTCAAGGAAGCCCTACCATTATTTAATGCTTCGATCTTAAATATGATCAATCTATCTTTGTTAGTTGGCTATGTACCACAGGCTTTTAAGGTGGCAGTAATTAAACCATTACTTAAAAAGCCATCACTTGACCCAGCTATCTTAGCTAATTATAGGCCAATCTCCAACCTTCCTTTTCTCTCAAAAATTCTTGAAAGGGTAGTTGTAAAACAGCTAACTGATCATCTGCAGAGGAATGGTCTATTTGAAGAGTTTCAGTCAGGTTTTAGAATTCATCATAGTACAGAAACAGCATTAGTGAAGGTTACAAATGATCTTCTTATGGCCTCGGACAGTGGACTCATCTCTGTGCTTGTTCTGTTAGACCTCAGTGCTGCTTTTGATACTGTTGACCATAAAATTTTATTACAGAGATTAGAGCATGCCATAGGTATTAAAGGCACTGCGCTGCGGTGGTTTGAATCATATTTGTCTAATAGATTACAATTTGTTCATGTAAATGGGGAATCTTCTTCACAGACTAAAGTTAATTATGGAGTTCCACAAGGTTCTGTGCTAGGACCAATTTTATTCACTTTATATATGCTTCCCTTAGGCAGTATTATTAGACGGTATTGCTTAAATTTTCATTGTTACGCAGATGATACCCAGCTTTATCTATCCATGAAGCCAGAGGACACACACCAATTAGCTAAACTGCAGGATTGTCTTACAGACATAAAGACATGGATGACCTCTAATTTCCTGCTTTTAAACTCAGATAAAACTGAAGTTATTGTTCTTGGCCCCACAAATCTTAGAAACATGGTGTCTAACCAGATCCTTACTCTGGATGGCATTACCCTGACCTCTAGTAATACTGTGAGAAATCTTGGAGTCATTTTTGATCAGGATATGTCATTCAAAGCGCATATTAAACAAATATGTAGGACTGCTTTTTTGCATTTACGCAATATCTCTAAAATCAGAAAGGTCTTGTCTCAGAGTGATGCTGAAAAACTAATTCATGCATTTATTTCCTCTAGGCTGGACTATTGTAATTCATTATTATCAGGTTGTCCTAAAAGTTCCCTAAAAAGCCTTCAGTTAATTCAAAATGCTGCAGCTAGAGTGCTGACGGGGACTAGAAGGAGAGAGCATATCTCACCCATATTGGCCTCTCTTCATTGGCTTCCTGTTAATTCTAGAATAGAATTTAAAATTCTTCTTCTTACTTATAAGGTTTTGAATAATCAGGTCCCATCTTATCTTAGGGACCTCGTAGTACCATATCACCCCAATAGAGCGCTTCGCTCTCAGACTGCAGGCTTACTTGTAGTTCCTAGGGTTTGTAAGAGTAGAATGGGAGGCAGAGCCTTCAGCTTTCAGGCTCCTCTCCTGTGGAACCAGCTCCCAATTCAGATCAGGGAGACAGACACCCTCTCTACTTTTAAGATTAGGCTTAAAACTTTCCTTTTTGCTAAAGCTTATAGTTAGGGCTGGATCAGGTGACCCTGAACCATCCCTTAGTTATGCTGCTATAGACGTAGACTGCTGGGGGGTTCCCATGATGCACTGTTTCTTTCTCTTTTTGCTCTGTATGCACCACTCTGCATTTAATCATTAGTGATCGATCTCTGCTCCCCTCCACAGCATGTCTTTTTCCTGGTTCTCTCCCTCAGCCCCAACCAGTCCCAGCAGAAGACTGCCCCTCCCTGAGCCTGGTTCTGCTGGAGGTTTCTTCCTGTTAAAAGGGAGTTTTTCCTTCCCACTGTAGCCAAGTGCTTGCTCACAGGGGGTCGTTTTGACCGTTGGGGTTTTACATCATTATTGTATGGCCTTGCCTTACAATATAAAGCGCCTTGGGGCAACTGTTTGTTGTGATTTGGCGCTATATAAAAAAAAAAATTGATTGATTGATTGATGAAACTCAATTGTACATGCCGGTAACTGCTGGTAATCTTGCCCATATAAAAGCCTTAGAAGATTGCCTTATATCTGTGACAAGTTGGTCGTCTAGTAATTTCCTACTCTTGAATTCTTGTTATGTGTCGACGCGGGTTTAGGAGCGGACCTGCGTCAGACAGAACCCAGCGCTAAAAATAACCAGAAAGCGGTTCCAACAACAGAAACAATTTATTTTTCACCTGTGCATAATAATGTGTACAAAACTGAAACAATGTCCTTCTGGTGGAGTGACTGTTGGCACGCTCTTAAGCACCCAAAAGGATAGAAGCACGGCGTTCCTGGACCCACTACCACCAGACAAACACCCCCCAGGTGGACACGACAAACTGACTCTCTGTGAAGCAAAGAAGAGCTGAGGTAAGTCAGCAGTTACAACAATATCTTTCAAAAGACACACGCTATCAGCAACACATTCAGGTCTGTATCTTTTTAACTTTATGCAAATGCGCAGCTTCTCACAACAGGTGGAGGATCACTTATCCGCGCGCCACAGCAGTGAGAAGCAAGCTGCACAATTCTCATCACAATTCAAGTATACTGTGTAACAAAACACCAAGTTACTATCAACAATTAATCAAACACTTAATTACCTTTAACATGTGCTGACAGCATGTGTCCTCACCCTTCCTTGCTTCACGGGCTCGATGTGTCAAACCCAGGCGCGGTCCTCAGCGTCTCACAAACGAACATCACAAGGTCGAGTTCCCGGCAGTTCTGCCTGAATCACACATGCCCCAAATGCAGAACGCCATCCAATCATCCGCTTCAGCTGAAAGTCTTCAAGGTTGCACGTGCGCACCAGTCACAGGTGCTACACACGATGCCGATGAGGGTGAGGACTCCTCAGCCAGCACTTTCTCCACAGACAAATCAGTTTCCATGCCACCTGAAGAGCAAAGAAAAGAAAAGAACACCAAAATATCCAGCCACACCCCCCAACACACAACAGTACCCCCCCATCAACGGGAAGCCTCCCGGCAACCGAACAGACCAGGCCCGAGAACAGCACCTCCCTCCGGGGTCCACGTCAGGAAGCAGACAGCACCATGCTCCCAAGGTCCATCACAGACAGCAGGACAGGCACCGCAGCTGGAAGGCCGGCTGGCATCAACAAAAGCCCCAAAACATTCCCCAGAACAATTCAACACACAGAAAAAAACATAAAACCCACCCTAAACCTCCCCAGGGGACCGTCCCATCAAACCCCGGGAAGAAAAGAAAAACTCCCAAACGCAAAAACCCAACACAGCCCCACAAACACAATACAAACGTAAATGCATAAAAGAAAAATAACAAACAACCCCCCCAGAATGACCTGCAGAGCCCAACCCCCCCCCAGAAGGCCTTCATTGCCAGTTCCAGGAGGAACAGCCAGAACCATAATCCCACAAAGGTCCCCAGGTGTACATGGAGCAAAACGGCGCCCCCCAGGGGACCGTACCATCAACCCGAAGAGGTACCCTCCCCACAACCCCGGAACCCCAGACCCGGTCACACTTGTCTAGTTGGCCCCAAGCCAATTCCCCCCCAGAGGACCGTCCCATCAACCCTGGAGGTGGAACCCGGAAGGAAACAGAACAAAATCAAAAATCAACTCCCGAAGGACTACCAAAAACAACCCCAGGGGGATATAAAACGACCATAAACCCTGTTACCTTCCCCGGCACCCCGAAAGACCCCGGGTCCCTCCCAGAGCCCCTCGGCGGCTCAACTTTGGCGAACGGCTCAAAACATTGAGCCGGAGAAGGGAACAGGAAAAAACTAACCCAGCTCCAACCCCAAGGCGCAGCGGAGAACCGGAAATACGTCTGGTGCCCCAACTCGACCATACCCCAGCCTCTCGGGAGGGGTGGAACTACCGAAATGGCGAACGGCAACAGATCGGCCCACCCCTCCGACTGAGGTAAGTCTCCGCTGCACCGCACCCCGGCAACACCAATGACGAACGGTACAAAGGCTCACCGAGGCTGGAGTGGAACCGGGCTCTAACCAAACCAAGAAAAACGCCTCTAACACCCCCCCCCCCCAGGTGCAGAGGTCTTCTGAGAATGCTCAGCGTGACCAACCTGCACCACCCCACATCCCACAAGACAAACGGTCTTGGGGCAAGTGAGGTTGGGGTTAGGGATGTAGAGAAATAAAAAACAACAAAATAAAACGACCCAACAACCCAAACAGAAAATACCTAAAAACACATAAAAATTAACAAAGACGTGAGCCCAGGCGGACTTCTAACCGCCTAACAGTCACTCCACCAGATACGCCTCTGACTCCCCATACAATTATAACCCCTATTTAAAGAAAACAAAACATTTACTCGTGCTAGATTTTTTTTTTTTTTTTTTTTTTTTTTTTTTTTTTAATGTGTGTTATTTTGCCTGTCCCAGAACACTTGGAGATACGTCACCATTATTTCTCTTGACGCTTACATGTCGGGGCAATACAGTAATCTCTGCTGGTCCGAGCTGCATGGGCTCGTCAACAGGAGGAGCCAGAGGTCCCGTCGGAGGAGCTTCAGTGGGGCGAAGAAGAGGCGGCCCAGATCTGTGTCGGGGAAAGCCCCAAGACGAAAAAACCCGCTCTGATGGGCGTCCTCTCTTGCGTCCACGCTCCTTCATCCGATCATCTAGACGAATCACCAACGATATTAGCTCATCTAAATCGTTTGGCTCGTCACGGACTGCCGGCTCGTCTTTTAATGACTCATTTAACCCATCTACAAGCATTCCTCGTAAAGCTGTGGCGCTCCAACCTGACTGAGCAGAAACCAGAGAACATTGCATCACCGCACAAGGCTCCGGACGACAATCGGTTCAGACGCCGAATCTCTGGGTGACGGAGTTATCTGCACTAGTATCGATGATGCCGCAGCTGGAGCAGCAGGAAGCGGAATGGCTTGCGCTGCAAGCTCCGTAACACGGGCGTCTGTTTGTTTAATTTGGTTTGCGAGATGCTGTAATTGCTCCCATATTTTCTCCAAGTGTTCTTGAACTTTTTCGGCAAAAGGAACCGCTTCTGCCGCTGGGTCCATTATGGAATGGCCGGGAACTACTGTTATGTGTCGACGCGAGTTGAGGAGCGGACCTGCGTCAGACAGAACCCAGCGCTAAAAATAACCAGAAAGCAGTTCCAACAACAGAAACAATTTATTTTTCACCTGTGCATAATAATGTGTACAAAACTGAAACAATGTCCTTCTGGTGGAGTGACTGTTGGCACGCTCTTAAGCGCCCAAAAGGATAGAAGCCCGGCGTTCCTGGACCCACTACCACCAGACAAACACCCCCCAGGTGGACACGACAAACTGACTCTCTGTGAAGCAAAGAAGAGGTGAGGTAAGTCAGCAGTTACAACAATATCTTTCAAAAGACACACGCTATCAGCAACACATTCAGGTCTGTATCTTTTTAAGTTTATGCAAATGCGCAGCTTCTCACAACAGGTGGAGGATCACTTATCCGCGCGCCACAGCAGTGAGAAGCAAACTGCACAATTCTCATCAATCAATCAACCATCAATCAACTTTTTTCTTATATAGCGCCAAATCACAACAAACAGTTGCCCCAAGGCGCTCCATATTGTAAGGCAAGGCCATACAATAATTATGAAAAACCCCAACGGTCAAAACGACCCCCTATGAGCAAGCACTTGGCCACAGTGGGAAGGAAAAACTCCCTTTTAACAGGAAGAAACCTCCAGCAGAACCAGGCTCAGGGAGGGGCAGTCTTCTGCTGAGACTGGTTGGGGCTGAGGGAAAAAAACAGGAAAAAGACATGCCGTGAAGGGGGGCAGAGATCGATCACTAATGATTAAATGCAGAGTGATGCATACGGAGCAAAAAGAGAAAGAAACAGTGCATCATGGGAACCCCCCCACAATCTACGTCTAAAGCAGCATAACCAAGGGATGGTCCAGGGTCACCCGATCCAGCCCTAACTATAAGCCTTAGCGAAAAGGAAAGTTTTAAGCCTAATCTTAAAAGTAGAGAGGGTATCTGTCTCCCTGATCTGAATTGGGAGCTGGTTCCACAGGAGAGGAGCCTGAACGCTGAAGGCTCTGCCTCCCATTTTACTCTTACAAACCCTAGGAACTACAAGTAAGCCCGCAGTCTGAGAGCGAAGCGCTCTAATGGGGTAATATGGTACTACGAGGTCCCTAAGATAAGATGGGACCTGATTATTCAAAACCTTATAAGTAAGAAGAAGAATTTTAAATTCTATTCTAGAATTAACAGGAAGCCAATGAAGAGAGGCCAACACGGGTGAGATATGCTCTCTCCTGCTAGTCCCCGTCAGTACTCTAGCTGCAGCATTCTGAACCAACTGAAGGCTTTTTAGGGAACTTTTAGGACAACCTGATAATAATGAATTACAATAGTCCAGCCTAGAGGAAATAAATGCATGAATTAGTTTTTCAGCATCACTCTGAGACAAGACCTTTCTGATTTTAGAGATATTGCGTAAATGCAAAAAGGCAGTCCTACATATTTGTTTAATATGCGCTTTGAATGACATATCCTGATCAAAAATTACTCCAAGATTTCTCACAGTATTACTAGAGATCAGGGAAATGCCATCCAGAGTAACGATCTGGTTAGACACCATGCTTCTAAGATTTGTGGGGCCAAGTACAATAACTTCAGTTTTATCTGAGTTTAAAAGCAGGAAATTAGAGGTCATCCATGTCTTTATGTCTGTAAGACAATCCTGCAGTTTAGCTAATTGGTGTGTATCCTCTGGCTTCATGGATAGATAAAGCTGGGTATCATCTGCGTAACAATGAAAATTTAAGCAATACCGTCTAATAATACTGCCTAAGGGAAGCATGTATAAAGTGAATAAAATTGGTCCTAGCACAGAACCTTGTGGAACTCCATAATTAACTTTAGTCTGTGAAGAAGATTCCCCATTTACATGAACAAACTGTAATCTATTAGACAAATATGATTCAAACCACCGCAGCGCAGTGCCTTTAATACCTATGACATGCTCTAATCTCTGTAATAAAATTTTATGGTCAACAGTATCAAAAGCAGCACTGAGGTCCAACAGAACAAGCACAGAGATAAGTCCACTGTCCGAAGCCATAAGAAGATCATTTGTAACCTTCACTAATGCTGTTTCTGTACTATGATGAATTCTAAAACCTGACTGAAACTCTTCAAATAGACCATTCCTCTGCAGGTGATCAGTTAGCTGTTTTACAACTACCCTCTCAAGAATCTTTGAGAGAAAAGGAAGGTTGGAGATTGGCCTATAATTAGCTAAGATAGCTGGGTCAAGTGATGGCTTTTTAAGTAATGGTTTAATTACTGCCACCTTAAAGGCCTGTGGTACATAACCAAATAACAAAGATAGATTGATCATATTTAAGATTGAAGCATTAAATAATGGTAGGACTTCCTTGAGCAGGAAGTCATCACAATTCAAGTATACTGTGTAACAAAACACCAAGTTACTATCAACAATTAATCAAACACTTAATTACCTTTAACGTGTGCTGACAGCATGTGTCCTCACCCTTCCTTGCTTCACGGGCTCGATGTGTCAAACCCAGGCGCGGTCCTCAGCGTCTCACAAACGAACATCACAAGGTCGAGTTCCCGGCAGTTCTGCCTGAATCACACATGCCCCAAATGCAGAACGCCATCCAGTTATCTGCTTCAGCTGAAAGTCTTCAAGGTTGCACGTGAGCACCAGTCACAGGTGCTACACACGATGCCGATGAGGGTGAGGACTCCTCAGCCAGCACCTTCTCCACAGACAAATCAGTTTCCATGCCACCTGAAGAGCAAAGAAAAGAAAAGAACACCAAAATATCCAGCCACACCCCCCAACACACAACAGTACCCCCCCATCAACGGGAAGCCTCCCGGTGACCGAACAGACCAGGCCCGAGAACAGCACCTCCCTCCGGGGTCCACGTCAGGAAGCAGACAGCACCATGCTCCCAAGGTCCATCACAGACAAATTCTAGTAAGACTGAAATGATGGTTCTTGGTCCAGCCAGACATTGGTATCAATTTGACCAGCTGGTGCTTAATTTGGGTTTGTGTGTTGTGCATCATATGGACAAAGTGAGGAATCTTGGAGTACTTTTTGATCCTACGTTATCTTTTGGCCCCCACATTGGAGACATTACGAGGACTGCCTTCTTCTATCTGTGAAACGTGGCGAGGATTCATCCCATCCTGTCTGGTCTGCCGCAGTCTAGCATTCGGGGTCTGCAATTCTTGCAGAATGCTGCTGCCAGACTTTTGACACAAAGTAGAAGGTTTGACCACATTACACCCATTCTGGCATCCCTTCATTGGCTTCCTGTTTCTGCCAGATCGGATTTTAAAGTCTTATTGTTGGTTTATAAAATTGTTCATGGACTGGCACCTTCCTCCCTGGCGGACTTGGTTAAGCCCTACGTACCTGCGTGGCCCTTGCGTTCGCAGGGCTTTTGTGTGTTCCGAGGGTAAACAAGAAATCTGTGGGGTATAGAGCCTTCTCCTGCCATGGTCAGACTCTTTGGAACAATCTACCTGTAGTTATTAGGCATTCTGACACAGGCAGTCAAGACTGAAGACCCACTTTTTTAGACTGTCTTATCATTAATTTAATCTGTTTGTGTATGCTTTGTAATTTCTTTTTATTCTACTGTGTTTTAGCTTTTTATTGTGCCTTTCTTGATTTTAATTTTGATTTTAATCTGCTTTGTGTTGTTATGAATTGTGTGAAGCGCCTTGGGGTGACTTTGTTGTGAGTTGGCGCTATATAAATTAATAAATTGAAAATTAATAATAAATTGAAATTGAGATGAAAGCCTAGATTTGATGTTTTGGTGAAAGAAACTTTTGTATTTCTTCATAATTGATGTAAATAAAGTCCAAGACATATTGAGTGACTTGGAAATGTTCATGTTTCCATCCCGTGACTTGTCTAAAGAAAACTGGCAGTAAAACTGATTATTTACAGGTTTTATCAAGTTTTAGAGATTTGCTTTCAGTTTGAGTTTGAGGAAGATCATTTTAGAAATTTTAGTTCTTTATTTTTTTGTATTTCTTGTATTTAAAATGTCATAAACAAATTAAAATGTGTTGAAATTCCAAGTGTTCCAATACTTTTGGAGGGCACAGTATCCTAACCTTATGATGAGTGTAAAATGAGTGTGGGATTATTACTGTTTTGTTTAAAAATGTTTCATTTTCACTGTTGCTGCACTTTGTGTCAAATCATAGTCATATTGTATATCATACTGATATGAAAATTCAGTAAGGTATATCTTCTGTTATACATTCCAAATCTAAGGTGGAACTCTACTAGTGTTTACTAAGGTACACATAAATATCTAAAAAAAAAAGAAAAAAAGAGTCGAACCACTTAGGTGCCTGGTCTTGACAACCAGGGATGGTCAGTTGAAAAGCTTACCCTACCCACCTAAGCAGCTCAAGAATGTTGACAGCATGTATATAAGTGAAATTTACATGACAATGTATATGACAATATTGAGATATGATAATTTGTCCATATTGTACAGCCCTACTGTCAGCTAGCTGAAAACTTTGAATGTTATTTTACATCTACATAAAAAAAAAAATGCTTAAAGTGGCAGGGGTTAAGAGGGCTGTAATTAGGGGGGTCAGCTGAAAAACAAAAAAAGAACAATGCTTAAAAAGGTGGAGAGTATGGGGGGGGCAGAGGCCCTCCAGAAGCTGAAAGGCAAAATAAGGAAAATGCTTAAAAAGGTGGGGAGCTATAAGATTTTATTCATGCTCATACTCCCAAGAACCATTTTACTGAAAACAGTCTGAAGGACCTAACGGACATGGTTAGATGGCGAGGAGCTTTTCCAGGCATGTGAGAGGAAAATAAAGAAAAAAGCTGAAAGGTTTTTGCCACGCTAAAGCTCGCTTGAAGCATTTACTCAAAATAAAGTCTGAAGAACCTACATGACATGGTGAGATACTGACGAGCTTCACTCATTCATGTCTGCGACATCTGCATATTAGCACAATAATCTTCTGGTTAAACCTCTCTCTTTTTTTGCCTTCTCCAGCTATTAATATTGTTATTTGATGGGATTTTTTTGAGAAGAAACCCCCCCCACCCCCACCCCAAATGGCTAAATACCTTGCAGGATCACTTTCATTGTAAAATGTTCCTAGGGGGCTGATAAAGTGTCTCCTGATGCAGATTGAGCAGCGAAAACAATGTGGGTCAGTTGTTGTCATGTTAATCAGGATTTGTTGACTTTGTGATTGTTTTGTGTTGGTTCTTGTGGTGATCTTGTTAAAGTGTGTGGATCAGTCAGTATGAGTGTAAACTGTTCCTCACAGGAGGACCTTCACCTGGTCTTGGCTGCTGTGGGCGTTTTCATAAAACGCGTGCCAGAGAAGCACACATGCAGGGATTTTTGTCATCACCTACGACTTCGATGTGTAAGAGCCTTGTCTACGATCATAAGATGACAACGTATTTTTCAGATGTAGTGGTAGAACAACAACAAATCACTCTAATCTGCACCTTCAAGTTTCTTGTGCAATCTGTAAACCATGTGCAATATTCCCGTGCAGTATGATTCCACAGTTGTATATAATTCTCGTTTTACATTTTACTTGGTCCACGTTTTATTTTATTTTATTTTACCTTACCTTATGTTTATATTAGTTGTACATATACTCTGAATAATTTACTGATAAATTTCACTATCTTTTATTTGGCTAAAAATTACTCGCACCACAGAAAGGACCTTTTGAAGTTGCACTCAAATCTCGTAATGCAAATTACAATGACAATAAAGGCGATTCTGATTTTGCTTCTGATTCTAGAAGAGGAAGGTCTTATATTTGGACTAACACTGCGTGTTGATTGTCCCCCCACGTAAATAAAGACTAACCACATAATCAAGTCTGTTGAAGATTTAACACACACACTGAACATCGAGTCTGAACTGATGGATTGGGTTTGAAGATGAATTTCCTACCTTTCAGAGTCTGCTGATGGATTTGTTATTTTTTGATGTTGTCTGTGCAGCAGGTCGGAGGGGAGGTTCTGCTCCAGTCTTCAGCTCGATTAAGAAAGACGTGAAGTCACAGTGTACTTCAGCTCCTTAAGAATGGCATGTTATTGACACGGGTTATCTAAAGTTTGAGGTAGATGTCAACGCCCTCCTTATCCAGTATCCGGTCCATAGTCTGGACTGGACCGCACCACCGCTCCTTATCACTAAACCTCTCACACAAAGCAGATCGTATCAGTAAAATGATCCCATGTATAAAGTGTTATTTGTGCAAGAATGGGTTTAGTGTGAGTCAGTGCCTTTTGGTTCACTTGTCCAGGGGCCAAGCCGGTTCTCAGAACCACTTAAGGTGATGAAACAACACTCACCGTCCAGTCTCAGTACATCATCACCTACTCATCAATGAGTGGTGGCCATCCCAGGGTGGCAGCGAGAGCTGGGTCGAGGCGTGGAAGGATTACTCTGGGGTCAACATTTATAAATGCTCCAGTCACATTGAAAAGTTCACCGTATTATTCATCTGATCATAAACACACTCACACACACGTGTCCTAGTTTGAGCACTATAACATGGTATTATTGGTGTTGGTTCAGTACTCGACCACACAGCTGAAGGGGGACTGATGTTCAGCTGAAAGCACTGTTTCCAAGTGAGATATTGGACAGCAGCAGGAATCCGAGGACCTTAGAGGAGCTAACAGAGCTGGTGTTGTCTTCTCCTTCCTCTCCAGATACCAGTCAGGCTCTGCGGCTGTGCCTGGGCACCAAGGCCACAGGGGCAGAGTACGGGGCAGTGTCCGCCCTCAGCATCAACAACGACTGCTCACGACTTCTGTGTGGATTTGCTAAAGGACAGGTGGGTACACACTCATGGAGCCACAACAGCCACCGCTAACTTTGAGGCTGAAAATAAAATTTGCTACTAAAAAAAGACAAAACCGCCACTGAAAAAGAAAACCTTGAAACACATCTTGAAAAAGTTCCATTAAAACTGAAAAACCAGCATTGGGACTGAAAACAAAAATAAAATACAGCAAAAAAATGTTTTTAATTCTGTTTTTTAATTGTGTTTGTGTATCTATATATCTACAGTGAGAAAAATAAGTATTTGAACACCCTGCGGTTTTGCAAGTTCTCCCACTTAGAAATCATGGAGGGGTCTGAAATTTTCATCTTAGGTGCATGTCCACTGTGAGAGACATAATCGAAAAAAAAAAAAATCCGGAAATCACAATGTATGATTTTTTTTAATAATTTATTTGTATGTTACTGCTGCAAATAAGTATTTGAACACCTACCAACCAGCAAGAATTCTGTCTCTCACAGACCTGTTAATTATTCTTTAAGAAGCCCTCTTATCCTGCACTCTTTACCTGTATTAACTGCACCTGTTTGAACTTGTTACCTGTATAAAAGACACCTGTTCACACACTCAATCAATCACACTCCAACCTGTCCACCATAGCCAAGACCAAAGAGCTGTTTAAGGACACCAGGGACAAAACTGTAGACCTGCACAAGGCTGGGATGGACTACAGGACAACAGGCAAGCAGCTTGGTAGAAGACAACAACTGTTATGATTATTTATTAAAAAGTGGAAGAAACACAAGATGACTGTCAATCTCCCTCGGTCTGGGATTCCATGCAAGATCTCACTTTGTGGGGTAAGGATGATTCTGAGAAAGCTCAGAACTACACAGGAGGACCTGGTCAATGACCTGAAGAGAGCTGGGACCACAGTCACAAAGATTACATTAGTAACACATGATGCTGTCATGGTTTAAAATCCTGCAGGGCAGCAAGGTCCCCCTGCTCAAGCCAGCACATGTCCAGGCGTGTTTGAAGTTCACCAGTGACCATCTGGATGATCCAGAGGAGGCATGGGAGAAGGTCATGTGGTCAGATGAGACCATGATACTCTGGGGGTGCTGTTCTACAAAGGGGACAGGACGACTGCACCGTATTGAAGGCAGGATGGATGGGGTCATGTATTGTGAGATTTTGACAAACAACCTCCTTCCCTCAGTAAGAGCATTGAAGATGGGTCCTGGCTGGGTCTTCAGCATGACAATGACCCCAAACACACAGCCAGGGCAACTAAGGAGGGGCTCCGTAAGAAGCATTTCAAGCTCCTGGAGTGGCCTGGCCAGTCTCCAGACCTGAACTCAATAGAAAATCTTTGGAGGGAGCTGAAACTCCAAACCTGAAAGATCTAGAGAAGATCTGTATGGAGGAGTGGACCAAAATCCCTGCTGCAGTGTGTGAAAATCTGGTGAAAAACTACAGGAAACGTTTGACCTCTGTAATTGCAAACAAAGGCTACTGTACCAAATATTAACATTGATTTTCACAGGTGTTCAAATACTTATTTGCAGCAGTAACATACAAATAAATTATTTAAAAAAATCATACTTTGTGATTTCCAGATTTTTTTTTTTTTTTTTTTTTAGATTATGTCTCTCACAGTGGACATGCACCTAAGATGAAAATTTCAGACCCCTCCATGATTTCTAAGTGTGAGAACTTGCAAACTCACAGGGTGTTCAAATACTTATTTTGCTCACTGTATCTATCTATCTATCTCTTTCTTTCTTTCTTTCTTTCTTTCTTTCTTTTGGGCCACATGTTGTTCTTGTTCCACTAATAAAATAAAAGATCTGTGCCAAATTTTACTGTAATGGCACATTGTTTAGGGTCCCCCACAAAGCAACAATTTTCCTCAAACAAGCAATGTAGTAATCCAGTAATTCCAGTAATGTTCTCCTCTGGGTGACCAACCACCCACCACGTTTTGCGATTAGAAGCCATCACATGTACCTGTAAAAGAAAAATAATGACATCAGAGTCTTCTCCCGTTAGGGTGACATTGTCAGAGGAGGGAGAAGAACATGTGTCACTCTGGGGGACCTCTAAATCTTATCTGATTGAGTTCAGATTTAGTCTGTATCTATAAAACCCCAAGTGCAACAAAAACAACATATAGCGTGAAGTGTATATATATATATATATATACGTGTATATATATATATATATATATATATATATATATATATATATATATATATATATATACGTATATACTTTTGTATTTTTGTCACTGGTCTACCTCTTGTGAATGTGCTGCTGTAACAAGTCCGTTTCTCTGGCATGGGATCAGTTATCAGTTTAGGTCTGATCTTATGTCATCTCAGAACAGTATACAACCACTGAAAAAGGTTTTGCCACAAACTCAGCTAACGTTCATCTAGGGTTTACCTGACTTGTACTACTAGACACGTTTTTCATAATAGTAGTCGATGAGTCATGATTTATTTATTTATTTATGATTTTGCTGACACATTATGTTTAAACCCTGACCTCTGGCTGACTGGAAAATCTCACAGTTCCTTAATTGGGCTGTGAAGACCCCCCCTAGACACATGCATGCAAACTCAGCAGTTTCTGTGAAGTAAAAGTCACCAGATATATTGCTAATCGCCTCTGCACGGCCTTGGAGCTACAGTGGTCGACAACACAGGCGCTCATAAGCTCTGCAAAAAAGGAAAAAAAACCCTTTTGGAAAAAAAAAGGTGCTAGTCTCATCATTATTTAAGTTACCCTACCATAGTCCTGCAACGCTTGATCAATAGTGTTAAAAAACAAAAACAAAAACAAAAAAATTAGTTTTCAAAGAAAATGTATTTTTCACATGAAAGAACACCCAAAGAATAGCACCACTCAGTTTTAGCTTCATTTACCTCCACATCACCAACTGCTTGGGTGCAAACAATTTATGTAGGTATAAATGATTTACTGACAGAATTCCTCCAGTCATCACTGACAGATCTCAGGGTGTGTTTTTCTTCAAAGTTTAGGTTCAGACACCCTGGTAAAGCAGGGACAGGAGACCTGGCCAAATGTGGCCCTCAGACCGTAGATTAGCAGCCCTGAGTCAGGTGCAGCACAGCGGCCACTTAAAACAAGCTGCTGTCCGGTAAAACATCACTCACTACGTTTATACCTTATTAATGACACTTCAGTACTGCAGCTGTGTGACGTGAAACAGGAGTTACTGAGAAGGACTTTAAACGGCACCAGGGGACGGCTCAGAGACCAGTTCATCACAAAACATCTCCACTTAAAAAAAACTCCACATTCGGAGGTTGAGAGTAACGGCCAACTTGTGTTATGTCGACAGGAGTCAAAATCTCGGAAGTAGTTGTAAGAGTCTCATGTTTGACACCTTCGATTAAAAGCTCCTCGGACTGTAATTAACCTTATCAATAAATCAGTCAATCAATAAAAGTTACTCTGGCGCATGCACACTCCTTTTTACGGCTCCCATCTCAATTCCACGTTTACTTTAGCAATATTAATGATCAGAGACAACATCATCATTTCTTCACCCCCCACCCCCAATCACCACCAATTAATTTATTTAAATCATCCTGAAGTAGCATTGACTGTTTTCCCTGTCAGTGAGTGAACTGGGGCTCTGTATGATATCAAACCCAGATTATAAATAAATAAATCTCAAAGGTTTATATCCATGATCCGTGTCTCTGTGCACAGCCAGTTTTTGGCAGAGGGCCCCAGGGCCTGTCTGGGACTTAAGTCTGTATTGTGTGCTGCCAGCGGGCCCCACCTGCTCTTTGTTGACTCTGTAACCAGCAAAGTCAAGTGGGTCAAATGTGTTACTAATCCTTTGTGAAACTGCTCTTATCAGTTATCTAGAATCCGGGTTCCACATTCCTCTGCTGCTAGATTCAGTGTTGCACATCATTCTCTCAATCTGACCATCAGATAGTATAAACTAACCCGTTCGACGGCCTGAGTGTGTCAGGCTGATCGCTGGCACTCAGCAGCTGGAAAACCTTGATTGTTTGCACTTTATACATGCTTCCCTTAGGCAGTATTATTAGACGGCATTGCTTAAATTTTCATTGTCACACAGATGATACCCAGCTTTATCTATCCATGAAGCCAGAGGACACACACCAATTAGTTAAACTGCAGGATTGTCTTACAGACATAAAGACATGGATGACCTCTAATTTCCTGCTTTTAAACTCAGATAAAACTGAAGTTATTGTACTTGGCCTCACAAATCTTAGAAACATGGTGTCTAACCAGATCCTTACTCTGGATGGCATTACCCTGACCTCTAGTAATACTGTGAGAAATCCTGGAGTCATTTTTGATCAGGATATGTCCTTCAATGCGCATATTAAACAAATATGTAGGACTGCTTTTTTGCATTTACGCAATATCTCTAAAATTAGAAAGGTCTTGTCTCAGAGTGATGCTGAAAAACTAATTCATGTATTTATTTCCTCTAGGCTGGACTATTGTAATTCATTATTATCAGGATGTCCTAAAAGTTCCCTGAAAAGCCTTCAGTTAATTCAAAATGCTGCAGCTAGAGTACTGACGGGGACTAGAAGGAGAGAGCATATCTCACCCATATTGGCCTCCTGTTAATTCCAGGATAGAATTTAAAATTCTTCTTCTTACTTATAAGGTTTTGAATAATCAGGTCCCATCTTATCTTAGGGACCTCATAGTACCATATCACCCCAATAGAGCGCTTCGCTCTCAGACTGCAGGCTTACTTGTAGTTCCTAGGGTTTGTAAGAGTAGAATGGGAGGCAGAGCCTTCAACTTTCAGGCTCCTCTCCTGTGGAACCAGCTCCCAATTCGGATCAGGGAGACAAACACCCTCTCTACTTTTAAGATTAGGCTTAAAACTTTCCTTTTTGCTAAAGCTTATAGTTAGGGCTGGATCAGGTGACCCTGAACCATCCCTTAGTTATGCTGCTATAGACGTAGACTGCTGGGGGGTTCCTATGATGCACTGTTTCTTTCTCTTTTTGCTCTGTATGCACCACTCTGCATTTAATCATTAGTGATTGATCTCTGCTCCCCTCCACAGCATGTCTTTTTCCTGGTTCTCTCCCTCAGCCCCAACCAGTCCCAGCAGAAGACTGCCCCTCCCTGAGCCTGGTTCTGCTGGAGGTTTCTTCCTGTTAAAAGGGAGTTTTTCCTTCCCACTGTCGCCAAGTGCTTGCTCACAGGGGGTCGTTTTGACCGTTGGGGTTTTTCTGTAATTATTGTATGGCTTTTGCCTTACAATATAAAGCGCCTTGGGGCAACTGTTTGTTGTGATTTGGTGCTATATAAATAAAATTGATTTGATTTGATCATTCTGACTGTAGCATTATTAATATGTTGGGCTACAAAGATCACGTGTTCCAGGGGTCATGTTGTGCACAGATGGGGCCGGTCTTCAGAAAGTAACTGTTACAATAAGACATAAATGTCTTGAAAGATGAATGTATTAATTATTAATGTATGAGGTAAGTATCAGAGATGAATAACCAGGACTTGAAACAACAGTCTCAGAATACAGCTTACCTGGAAGTGTTAATACCCTCAGAGATTAGTAGTGAAGAATTTAAGAGCTGACCACCTCCGCCCACAGTTATCACAATGAAATGTCCTGAAATAATCACACAGATACTTAGTCCAACTAAAACTTCAGCAATGGTGATGATATTTACTTTTTTTAAATCAAGTACTTTCAGGGTTTGTTTGTACAAAGAGCATGTCGGTAAAGTGGTGTTGGCCCGAGACCAGGTTGGTAAACCGTGTGTCACATGAGAAAAGATTGAGTTCAGAAACATGATCACATGGTCAAACTTGACTCAATGACAGACTTTTTCTACTGTGTCTGACCTTCAAAAGAAAACTTACCGTCAGTGAGCGTGCTGAGATAATAGAATTCTGAGACAACCTGCAGTCTCTCCCTTACTACAAATACATCTGAATCTGCACTTTCTAAAAACTATACACACTGTTTTAGTTGTAATAATGTTCAAATATGTTGCATTAAATTTGTAAGCTGACCTGCAGCTTGAACTGAACTGCTGCCATGTATGAACATCACTGTCATCTGCACACATTTGAGAGTTGGAGTTGTGACAGTCAGTTGCCAAATCATCGCATAAAGTGAAAATAAAAGTGGACGCAGTATGGATCTCTGAGGGTCACCTATGAGCACAGAAATGGAGGATGACTGACAATTTGTCATTCATGCAAACTCACTCACATTGTGCTTGAAACATCAGCTGGGGGATTTTTGCTTTTTGGCATTTCTCTGGGTGCTAGTCACCATGCAGGTGACTCGCTGATGTTACTGATGAGAACCTCAGAAGATTGGTGTGATATTTGTAGTGAGGATATTCATAAGGATATGAATTATTTCAATTATTTCCAACTTACAAAAACAAAGACAAAAACAAACAGACATACAAAAACAAATTAACGAACATTATGCATTGTATAAGAAGCAGTATTACTGTCATTTATTGGAAAAAAATAAAACCAACATTAAAGGCACTTGGAAGATTTTAAATGAAATCATTAAAAAGAAAAAAAAATATTTTCATACAGATTCTGACAAAATCGTAAAAGAAAATAAAGTTATTGTAGATCATTTCAACAACTATTTTGTTAATGTGTGTAAAAACTTATCAAATTCATGCCAGGATTCCTGAATGAGGGGCACAAGAGGTGGAGGACACAAATGCAGACTCAAAGGCAGAGATGAGGGAATTATCAAAAGGCTTTATCTGGAGTCAAAACTATGGTGTGAAAAAGAGCAAAAATGGCTGGGACGAGGGCAGAAGCACAAGGTATGGAGCACAACGAACTAGCAGTGAAGAACATGAAAGACAGGGCTTAAATCCAGGTGGAGTAATCAGGACGTGATAAAAGTCAGGTGTGGAGAAGGTGAGGACATGACAAAGATGAGTCCAGCAGGTGTAAGAGGGTGCAGGAAAGTGAAACTTTACTAAACAGAAGCAGAGAGAAATCTGGGGCGAGAGACTGCAGGAAAGTGAAACTTTACTAAACAGAAGCAGAGAGAAATCTGGGACGAGAGAGTGCAGGAAAGTGAAACTTTACTAAACAGAAGCAGAGAGAAATCTGGGGCGAGAGAGTGCAGGAGAGTGAAACTTTACTAAACAGAAGCAGAGAGAAATCTGGGGCGAGAGAGTGCAGGAGAGTGAAACTTTACTAAACAGAAACAGAGAGAAAGCTGGGGCGAGAGAGTGCAGGAAAGTGAAACTTTACTAAACAGAAGCAGAGAGAAAGCTGAGGCGAGAGAGTGCAGGAGAGTGAAACTTTACTAAACAGAAGCAGAGAGAAAGCTGGGGCGAGAGAGTGCAGGAGAGTGAAACTTGACTAAACAGAAGCAGAGAGAAAGCTGGGGCGAGAGAGTGCAGGAGAGTGAAACTTGACTAAACAGAAGCAGAGAGAAAGCTGGGGCGAGAGAGTGCAGGAGAGTGAAACTTTACTAAACAGAAGCAGAGAGAAAGCTGGGGCGAGAGAGTGCAGGAGAGTGAAACTTGACTAAACAGAAGCAGAGAGAAAGCTGGGGCGAGACAGTGCAGGAGAGTGAAACTTTACTAAACAGAAGCAGAGAGAAAGCTGAGGCGAGAGAGTGCAGGAGAGTGAAACTTTACTAAACAGAAGCAGAGAGAAAGCTGGGGCGAGAGAGTGCAGGAGAGTGAAACTTTACTAAACAGAAGCAGAGAGAAAGCTGAGGCGAGAGAGTGCAGGAGAGTGAAAATTTACTAAACAGAAGCAGAGAGAAAGCTGGGGCGAGAGAGTGCAGGAGAGTGAAACTTTACTAAACAGAAGCAGAGAGAAAGCTGGGGCGAGACAGTGCAGGAGAGTGAAACTTTACTAAACAGAAGCAGAGCGAAAGCTGGGGCGAGAGAGTGCAGGAGAGTGAAACTTTACTAAACAGAAGCAGAGAGAAAGCTGGGGCGAGAGAGTGCAGGAGAGTGAAACTTTACTAAACAGAAGCAGAGAGAAAGCTGGGGCGAGAGAGTGCAGGAGAGTGAAACTTTACTAAACAGAAGCAGAGTGAAAGCTGGGGCAAGAGAGTGCAGGAGAGTGAAACTAAGTGAACAGAAGCAGAGAAATCAGTGACAGAAACTAGAAAATAAAATGAGACCAAAATAGTACAACAAGGAAAAAGAATAAGACTAAACTAGAATGGAACTACATGTCAATCAATCAATCTAGAATTAACAGGAAGCCAATGAAGAGAGGCCAATATGGGAGAGATATGCTCTCTCCTTCTAGTTTCAGCATCACTCTGAGACAAGACCTTTCTAATTTTAGAGATATTGCATAAATGCAAAAAAGCAGTCCTACATATTTGTTTAATATGCGCTTTGAATGACATATCCTGATCAAAAATGACTCCAAGATTTCTCACAGTATTACTAGAGGTCAGGGTAATGCCATCCAGAGTAAGGATCTGGTTAGACACCATGTTTCTAAGATTTGTGGGGCCAAGTACAATAACTTCAGTTTTATGAGTTTAAAAGCAGGAAATTATGTGTCGGACGCAGCCCGGAGAACCGACCAGCGTTTGAAGGACCCAGTATAAAATAAGCAGAGCACGGTACAAAGGATAACAGAGTTTAATAAACATAACAGTGATGTGAAAAAATATAAAAGTGCGCGGTCGGGCGTGGTGGATTGCGGTGCGCTCCCAGCAGCGCTAACGGTCCGGAGCCAGAACCAATTCGGACCCAAGGACCCCGCCGACACCCCCCAGGTGGCCGCGACAAACCGAGTCTGTGAAAGAAGGAATCATTATGCGAGTCCACACTCAACACACAGAGAGAACGCTCAAAGGTGCACAAACAGCAAACACTTCCTGGCTTAATTACTAATCAGCTTCCCACCCTGCAGGCATGGAACATCCAGTTCACAAAACTCCACTGCAGAGGAAGCTGATTACACGACCAACATACAGCTCAATATAATAAGGTGTGAGGGACACCACATTTACTGACTGTATAAATGTTAGTCACAAAATCTAACGTACCTCAGGAAGTGTGCTGACGAGCGTGAGACCTCACCCCCTCCTCTTTCACAGACCATGCATCAAACCTGGACATTCTCTGCATCCACTGATGATGAGATGGCTCCCGAGACGACGATCTCACCCGTCTGGTCACAAGGTCGAGTCTCTGGCAAGTACACACTGTGTACTCCAGTCTTAAATGCCACCATGTTCCAATCCATGTAGATGCACCACAGCTGTGAGTCCTGACGAGCCGCAGGTGATCAGCCTCAGGTGATCAGGGTGAGGTCCTGATAAACTCAGCTACACAGCCACTCACTCCCAAATGCAAGCCACCTGGAAGGAAAAACAAAAGACAGGACAGAAAACAGAAACAAAAGGCAGCCAGGCCCCCCCAGCCACACAACAGAAATTAGAGGTCATCCATGTCTTTATGTCTGTAAGACAATCCTGTAGTTTAGCTAATTGGTGTGTGTCCTCTGGCTTCATGGATAGATAAAGCTGGGTATCATCTGCGTAATAATGAAAATTTAAGCAATGCCGTCTAATAATACTGCCTAAGGGAAGCATGTATAAAGTGAATAAAATTGGTCCTAGCACAGAACCTTGTGGAACTCCATAATTAACCTTAGTCTGTGAAGAAGATTCCCCATTTACATGAACAAATTGTAATCTATTAGATAAATATGATTCAAACCACCGCAGCGCAGTGCCTTTAATACCTATGGCATGCTCTAATCTCTGTAATAAAATTTTATGGTCAACAGTATCAAAAGCAGCACTGAGGTCTAACAGAACAAGCACAGAGATGAGTCCACTGTTTGAGGCCATAAGAAGATCATTTGTAACCTTCACTAATGCTGTTTCTGTACTATGATGAATTCTAAAACCTGACTGAAAGTCTTCAAATAGACCATTCCTCTGCAGATGATCAGTTAGCTGTTTTACAACTACCCTTTCAAGAATTTTTGAGAGAAAAGGAAGGTTGGAGATTGGCCTATAATTAGCTAAGATAGCTGGGTCAAGTGATGGCTTTTTAAGTAATGGTTTAATTACTGCCACCTTAAAAGCCTGTGGTACATAGCCAACTAATAAAGATAGATTGATCATATTTAAGATCGAAGCATTAAATAATGGTAGGGCTTCCTTGAGCAGCCTGGTAGGAATGGGGTCTAATAGACATGTTGATGGTTTGGATGAAGTAACTAATGAAAATAACTCAGACAGAACAATCTGAGAGAAAGAGTCTAACCAAATACTGGTATCACTGAAAGCAGCCAAAGATAACGATACGTCTTTGGGATGGTTATGAGTAATTTTTTCTCTAATAGTTAAAATTTTATTAGCAAAGAAAGTCATGAAGTCATTACTAGTTAAAGTTAAAGGAATACTCAGCTCAATAGAGCTCTGACTCTTTGTCAGCCTGGCTACAGTGCTGAAAAGAAACCTGGGGTTGTTCTTATTTTCTTCAATTAGTGATGAGTAGTAAGATGTCCTAGCTTTACGGAGCCCTTTTTTATAGAGCAACAGGCTCTTTAGGTAAGAGTTTAGGTAGCTACTCTGCACTGTGTTGGTATATGGCATTAGAGAACATAAAGAAGGAATCATATCCTTAAACCTAGTTACAGCGCTTTCTGAAAGACTTCTAGTGTAATGAAACTTATTCCCCACTGCTGGGTAGTCCATCAGAGTAATGTAAATGTTATTAAGAAATGATCAGACAGAAGGGAGTTTTCAGGGAATACTGTTAAGTCTTCAATTTCCATACCATAAGTCAGAACAAGATCTAAGATATGATTAAAGTGGTGGGTGGACCCATTTACATTTTGAGCAAAGCCAATTGAGTCTAATAATAGATTAAATGCAGTGTTGAGGCTGTCATTCTCAGCATCTGTGTGGATGTTAAAATCGCCCACTATAATTATCTTATCTGAGCTAAGCACTAAGTCAGACAAAAGGTCTGAAAATTCACAGAGAAACTCACAGTAACGACCAGGTGGACGATAGATAATAACAAATAAAACTGGTTTTTGGGACTTCCAATTTGGATGGACAAGACTAAGAGTCAAGCTTTCAAATGAATTAAAGCTCTGTCTGGGTTTTTGATTAATTAATAAGCTGGAATGGAAGATTGCTGCTAATCCTCCGCCTCGGCCCGTGCTACGAGCGTTCTGGCAGTTAGTGTGACTCGGGGGTGTTGACTCATTTAAATTAACATATTCATCCTGCTGTAACCAGGTTTCTGTAAGGCAGAATAAATCAATATGTTGATCAATTATTATATCATTTACCAACAGGGACTTAGAAGAGAGAGACCTAATGTTTAATAGACCACATTTAACTGTTTTAGTCTGTGGTGCAGTTGAAGGTGCTATATTATTTTTTCTTTTTGAATTTTTATGCTTAAATAGATTTTTGCTGGTTATTGGTGGTCTGGGAGCAGGCACCGTCTCTACGGGGATGGGGTAATGAGGGGATGGCAGGGGGAGAGAAGCTGCAGAGAGGTGTGTAAGACTACAACTCTGCTTCCTGGTCCCAACCCTGGATAGTCACGGTTTGGAGGATTTAAGAAAATTGGCCAGATTTCTAGAAATGAGAGCTGCTCCATCCAAAGTGGGATGGATGCCGTCTCTCCTAACAAGACCAGGTTTTCCCCAGAAGCTTTGCCAATTATCTATGAAGCCCACCTCATTTTTTGACATGTGACAACAATATATAAACAGACAGTACATCCAATGACAGAAAAGAAACAGAAAAGTAGAATCAACAAAGTTAATAAAGCGCAGAGACAAAACTAAAATGGCACTAACTATGAGGCAAAAGAAAACAACCAAACTGAAAATCACTGGGCAGGGTAACAGACAAATGACAAAACCATAACAGGAGCCTGGAGGGGGCCAAACCATGACAATTCAATTGTATCCTCAAAAACGTGCTCTTTGGACAACAGCAAAACAATTAATACAACTCTGGATTCAATGTATATTAAAGAAACATGAAAATGAAATTATTAACATAGTTCATAAGCTAAAAAGGGGGAAAAAATCAACTGACAGTGACAACCTTGATATGTTTTTGATTAAAAAATAGTATTGATTGTATTGTTAAACCCTTGATTTATATTGGTAATTTGTCATTGATGACTGGGAAATTTCCTTTCAAAATGAAAATGGCTAAGGTGATACCACGATTCAAATTTGGTAAAAAACGTCTTTTCAAACTACAAGCCAATCTCATTGTTACGACAGTTTTCAAAAATTCTGGAAAAGATTTTTGTAAAGGGGTTGAACGATTTCATAACTAAACATCACATACTCGGTGTAGAGCAGTATGGTTTTAGAAAAAAATCATACTACTTCACTGGCTTTAATTGATTTTGTTGAACAAGTTATAAATGCAATAGAGAAGAAGAAATACACTGTAGGAGTTTTCTTTGATTTGCAGAAAGCATTTAATACCACAGATCACACTTTACTATTGGGCAAATTACAGAAGTACGGTATTAGAGGACTGGCCCTTGATTGGATAGCTAGCTATTTACACAACAGGTATCAGTGTGTCCATTTTGGGGGGACAATTTCTGATTTTTTGAGGATTACATGTGGGGTGCCCAGGGTTCAGTCCTTGGGCCGTTACTCTTTCTGTTTTATATTAATGATATAGGTTTGGTTTCCATGTCTGTGAGATGTATTTTGTTTGCTGATGATACGACTGTGTTTGGTAGTGGGGATCATTTGGGACAGCTCCTGGACATGATGGACAGGAAACTACAAAAATTGAAATACTGTTTGATTCAAATAAATTATCGCTTCATTTAGGTAAAACAAAATGTGTTATATTTGGAAATTGAGTGATGCTGAAATTGAAACAGTAACTGAAATGAAGTTTCTTGGAGTTTTTATCCATGATAAATTAAGTTGGAAAACTCATATAAATTATGTTAAATCCAAAATATCAGAAGTTATTGTGATTCTGTATAAAGCACAATACTTCCTCTCCCAGCATTCGTTGGTTACGCTGCATCATTCATTGCTTGTCCCACACATGACCTACTGCATTGAAGTTTGAGGAAACACATATAAAACAAATACAAACCCAATATTTCTGTTACAAAAGAAAGCTCTAAGAGTTATAATTAAAAAACAACATATCGTGAGCCAACAAACTCACTGTTTGCTTGTTTACACATTTTGAAATTCTGGGACTTGGTTGATTATATTACGATACAGACCATGTATAAAGTTAACAATAAACTCTTGTCTCAACGTGTCCAGGAACTGTTTAAAATGAGGGAGTCCTGTTACCACCTGAGAGGAACATTAGTATTTGACAGCTAAAAGATTCAAACTACTGTAAAAAGTCACTGCATCTCTGTAAAAGGTGTTAAAATCTGGAATACCTGTTCTGATAGTATTAAATTATCTGGTACTTTGGCTGCCTTGAAAAGGCTTTATAAAAACAATATAAGCCTTTTTTAAGCCTTTGTTTCAGCCGACACCCTTTTGGCTGCACAAAACTGGGAAATTGTTTGAGTTTTTCTTTTCTTTTCTTTTCTTTTGTTTTATGAGAGATTCTTTTGTTAAGTATGTCTGTGTGCACCAAATAAAAATTCATTCATTCATTCATGTGCCTCAGTGTTGTAGACGGCACTGGGACTCCCACATTCAGCCTGGCTTTGGCTGATAGATGGTTAGTTTAAAGAGCAGGGGGACCCAAGGCAGGTCCATAGTGTGGTGGATATGTGCACGTGTCACCAGGGCATGGTCCCAGACCCAACCAAACCAGACCAAAGAAAAACCTGCGCTTCATTAGCTGAGGTAATGTTAGACCTTGCTCTAGTGAAGCACCTTGGCGGTGACTTATGTTGTAATTTGGCATGATATAAATAAACTAAATTGAATTGAATTAACATGTAATGACAACACTGCTGTATTTTCCAGTGATTTGTTTTTCTTTTTTCCCCTAGTTTGAGAGGTCCTGGAAATTACACTTCAGTCAGACTTATACACTGAAAAATCATGCTTATTATTGTTATTATGATTGTCATCAGTAATTCGTATATAAATACACTCTTCCCTTCTCCATGTTGCTGGGCACCAGCAGCCTGTGTCCCTCTGATGATTTCTTTTGTCCGAACTGCATCAAATAACATACATTTATTTGTCCATCTTGCTTATGCTTGTAACTTAAAGGTCCCAGTGATAACTACCAGCACACACTATGGTGTGCACAATCCACTGTCTTGTTAAACTCACCCTCAGGGAAACACTGTTACAAAGTGAGTTCACCATACAGAAAAAGTGCAGCTTTTACTTCAATGTCACTTTTATACATTTTTTTCTCCTCTTCACAGTGTGTTTTTTGACTGATGTGACTCATATGACAAAGCAACTTAACCTGTTGAAAATACTTCAACTTTATTGATGAGATAAAAAGGGAGACAGAACAACTCTAAATCGAGTAGTTAGATTTTCCGCTCCAGATTGATGTGCGTGACCTTCTTTAAGGGCCCCTTCACACATAGTGCAAATATGTACAACTCAGGATGATTCGCGTCGTACAGCTCGTATGAGCAAACCACGCAAACATCACGCTGACGGGCAGGCGTGCACGATACCGGTGCAACAGTTCTTGCACATGGGAACACAGTGCAAGCAGCTGCACAATGTGTAACCAATGTGTAACCACATTGTGCAGCTGCTGTGAAGAAACAATAAAAAAAAAAAATGCTGTGATGGTTCCGTGCACGCAAGAACACAAGAGCTTTTCACAGCTGCTGTGAAAATTAAAAAAAAAATTAAAATTACATGCCACCCACGGGAATTGAACCCGCACTTTCCAAAAGCTCTGATTGCCAGCCAGAATCTTTACCACTGAGCTCCCACCACTGTCCTGTGAAAGGTGCAGGGATATCTGCCTGACATCAGGAAGGACATAGACATATTTAAAAAAAAATAAAACCACACAGCATATAAAAACACTGCATTGTATTGAATCCATCTTATCAAGCGGACAATACAAATACGATCTGTGTGTTCCTCTGTACATGACCCATGGTGACAGATATACAGTCACAAAATTACATGAATGAAGCAGTGCGCTCTGATGTCCACATCTGCTGTCGGCGTGTGCAGCTGGCCCTGTGCACATGTCCTCCCTGACACGTGTGTCTTGTGGACGGCGTGCCGCAGGGCAGCCATACCCAGCCGGGACATTCTGGACGTCCCCAGCCGTGATGTCCAGATCCACAGCTGCTCCTGTCGGCAGCCACACCTTGTGTCGTTTCAGCACACACACCAACGTGTTACTGTGTCTGTTTGCAAAGCCACACTTGTGGGGCACTTAGACAAATTTCACATCCACCTTGACAGTGATTGTCTACAGACTGTTTTCGTGATGATAGATTTTGCGAATGGCCACACATTTTCTAAGTGTCATGCAAGCGGTGTTAGATGTTTGTGTGTGTCAGCTGGAATTTGGTCGACACCTGCTGTGAGAGGGTTCGATGGGCTCTCACAACGCACACTCTCTTTCAGCTGCTGATGTGCACAAATAGTTGTAGCAACAGGTGTACGAGGCAGCTACGATTTTACACATTTTTCACACAATTCCTGCTTCATCCGCACTTTATGCACAAATTGACCAAATTTGCACTATGTGTGAATTTTTTTCTGTCTTTTAAAACAATTTTGAAATGAGAACCAGAATGCCACAATACCAAGCCTTATGAATTCCCTTTCAAACTTAACCCTTGAAATGAAAATATGAGGGTTAGCATCTGAAAATGAAAATGTGAGGGTCGGCATCTGAAAATGAAAATGTGAGGGTCGGCATCTGAAAATGAAAATGTGAGGGTCGGCATCTGAAAATGAAAATGTGAGGGTCGGTATCTGAAAATGAAAATGTGAGGGTCAGTATCTGAAAATGAAAATGTGAGTGTCGGCATCTGAAAATGAAAATGTCAGGGTCGGCATCTGAAAATGAAAATGTCAGGGTCGGTATCTGAAAATGAAAATGTCAGGGTCGGCATCTAAAAATGAAAATGTCAGGGTCAGTATCTGAAAATGAAAATGTCAGGGTAAGTATCTGAAAATGAAAATGTCAGGGTCAGTATCTGAACATGAAAATGGCAGGGTCAGTATCTGAACATGAAAATGTCAGGGTCAGTATCTGAACATGAAAATGTCAGGGTCAGTATCTGAAAATGAAAATGTCAGGGTCAGTATCTCAAAATGAAAATCTCAGGGTCGGCATATGAAAATGAAAATCTCAGGGTCGGCATATGAAAATGAAAATGTCAGGGTCAGTATCTGAACATGAAAATGTCAGGGTCGGTATCTGAACATGAAAATGTCAGGGTCGGCATCTGAAAATGAAAATGTCAGGGTCGGTATCTGAACATGAAAATGTCAGGGTCGGTATCTGAACATGAAAATGTCAGGGTCGGTATCTGAAAATGAAAATGTCAGGGCCAGCATCTGAAAATGAAAATGTCAGGGCCAGCATCTGAAAATGAAAATGTCAGGGCCAGCATCTGAAAATGAAAATGTCAGGGTCGGTATCTGAACATGAAAATGTCAGGGCCGGCATCTGAAAATGAAAATGTCAGGGCCGGCATCTGAAAATGAAAATGTCAGGGCCAGCATCTGAAAATGAAAATGTCAGGGCCAGCATCTGAAAATGAAAATGTCAGGGCCAGCATCTGAAAATGAAAATGTCAGGGCCAGCATCTGAAAATGAAAATGTCAGGGCCAGCATCTGAAAATGAAAATGTCAGGGTCGGTATCTGAACATGAAAATGTCAGGGCCGGCATCTGAAAATGAAAATGTCAGGGCCGGTATCTGAACATGAAAATGTCAGGGCCGGCATCTGAAAATGAAAATGTCAGGGTCGGTATCTGAACATGAAAATGTCAGGGCCGGCATCTGAAAATGAAAATGTCAGGGTCGGTATCTGAACATGAAAATGTCAGGGCCGGCATCTGAAAATGAAAATGTCAGGGTCGGTATCTGAACATGAAAATGTCAGGGCCGGCATCTGAAAATGAAAATGTCAGGGCCGGCATCTGAAAATGAAAATGTGAGGGCCGGCATCTGAAAATGAAAATGTCAGGGCCAGGATCTGAAAATGAAAATGTCAGGGCCAGGATCTGAAAATGAAAATGTCAGGGCCAGCATCTGAAAATGAAAATGTCAGGGCCAGTATCTGAAAATGAAAATGTCAGGGCCAGTATCTGAAAATGAAAATGTGAGGTGCCAGTATCTGAAAATGAAAATGTGAGGGTCAGTATCTGAAAATGAAAATGTCAGGGTCAGTATCTGAAAATGAAAATGTCAGGGTCAGCATCTGAAAATTAAAATGTCAGGGCCGGTACCTTTTAATGTAAATGTGAGGGTCGGTACCTTTTAATGTAAATGTGAGGGTCACCACATCCTTTAGAACAGTCAGAAATGGGCAGCCCCAAACTGAAATGAAACTGGTAAGTATCTCAGTCAATCCTCATGTGATCAGATCTATTATGCTTTTTTTTCCTTTTGAATGGAGCAGTTATTAATTATTAAATGTGATTAATATTCTTGTGTCGGAGACATTTTGACACCCTCTGTCTGCCCCTGGTACTTCTAATCCTAAACTGTCTGTCTGGGTCTTCTGCCGTAGATTACTATGTGGGATTTAGCCAATGGGAAGCTTTTGAGAAGCATCACCGACGCCCACCCTCCAGGGACAGCGATACTGCATGTTAAGGTACGTGCACACCAACACTGGGTGCTAAAGACAGATGGTGGGTTCTGCGTTGATGTGCATGCCATTGTTGCATCCTCTTTCTTTTGTGCTTGTTGTGGGGCTGTCTGTGATGGGGACTGAGTTGGTGTTGGGTCATGTCTGCCCTCTGTTTGTCAGCTATGCTCCTGTATGATCTTTTCATGTGCACTTGTCATTCTGGGAATGTGTGAGTGAGTATGCGTCAACCTCCCCATGCCATGTGTGTGTCTGGCTCTGTGTGTGTATGTGTGAGAGAACAAAGAGAGAGTGCATGTCTCTTGTGTGCATGGGTCTCCCTGTCCTCCTTCTATGTCTGGCCCTGTCTTTCCATATCCTGCTTGTGGGTGTGTCTGTAAGTTTGTGAATGAGCGTTCCTCCCCTGTCTTGCCCTCCTTTTTCATGCCACGTACATGGGCCAAGGGGCTCACGTTTCAACCGTGTGTGGCATTGGTCGTGTCTTTAGTGTCCTTTTGGGTCCTTAGGGTCTGTTATGTCTTGCCCCTGAAGAGTTCCAACTTCTGTGTCCGGGGTTATGGTTGTATTGTTATGTAATATTTACCTGTTTGTTCCTGGAGTTATTTTGTTATGATTGGTGACCTCTCCTCGTTGGCTGTTCCTCTGTGTTGTGGAGTGCCACAGGGTTCTGTTCTTGGGCCTATTGTTTTTTTCTTTGTACATTTTGCCATTGGGGTCAGTTATAGCCCAGCACAACCCGTCCTTTCATTGCTATGCGGATGATCTGCAAATCTATCTGCCTGTGAGGACTAATGGAAGTGATGCTTTGTTATCATTATTTAATTGTATTTGTGATGTAAAGTAGTGGCTGTCTCAAAACGTCCTATACCTGAATGATGGTAACACTGAGATCTTTCTGTTTGAACGTTCTGGCATGCTGAATGCGGTACCACCAAACTTTGGTGCTCTGGCTAATTATGTAAAACCAGCTGTCAAGAATTTGTTTGTGATATTTGACAGCTGTTTGAGGTTCGATCAGCATCGTCTTCTGGCTAAAGTAAAGTACTTCCTCATTAGATGTGATCTTGAGACAGCCATTCATGCTTTCATCAGGTCCAGACTTGTTTATTGTAATGCACTTTATTCTGGCCTTAATCAGTCTTCTCTTGTACGTCTCCAGTTGGTGCAGAATGCTGCTGCTCATCTTTTAACAAACACTTTCAGACATGAGCATGTTACACCTGTCCTCTACTCACTCCACTGGCTTCCAGTTTAGAATTGATGTTAAGATTTTAATGTTTGATTTTAAAAGCACCTCCTTACCTGTCTGAAATTTTAACTCTGCACACTTACAGTAGGACATTGTGGGCGTCTGGTCAGCTTTATTTAGATTTCCTTCTTCTTCTTTGTCTTTCGGCTGTTCCTGTTAGGGGTCGCCACAGCAGATCAGTTGTTTCCATCTCACCCTATCCTCTGTATCTTCCTCTGTCACACCAACCACCTGCATGTCCTCTCTCAGCACATCCATGAACCTCCTCTTTGGTCTCCCTCTTCTCCTCCTGCCTGGTGGCTCCATCCTCAGCATCCTTCTCCCTATATACCCTGGGTCCCTCCTCTGCACATGTCCAAACCACCTCAATCTCGCCTCTCTGACTTTGTCTCCAAACCATCCCACCTGAGCTGTCCCTCTGATATGTTCATTCCTAATCTTGTCCATTCTTGTCACTCCCAAAGAGAATCTCAACATCTTCAGCTCTGCCACCTGTCTTTTTGTTAGTGCCACTGTCTCTAAACCATACAACATAGCTGGTCTGACTACTGTTTTGTAAACTTTCCCCTTCACTCTTGCTGATATTCTTCGGTCACAAATCACTCCTGCCACCTTTCTCCACCCACTCCACCCTGCCTGCACTCTGTTCTTCACCTCTCTACCACACTCTCCATTACTTTGAACAGTTGACCCCAAATATTTAAACTCATCTACTTTCACCACTTCTACTCCTTGTAACTGCACTATTCCACTGGGCTCCCTCTCATTCACACACATATACTCAGTCTTGCTTCTACTGAATTTCATTCCCCTTCTCTCCAAAGCATATCTCCACTTCTCCAGACTAGACTCAACTTGCTCTCTACTCTCACTACAGATCACAATGTCATCTGCAAACATCATAGTCCATGGGGACTCCTGTCTGATCTCATCCGTCAACCTGTCCATCACCACTGCAAACAAGAAAGGACTCAGAGCTGATCCTTGGTGTAATCCCACCTCCACCTTGAATGAGTTTGTCATTCCGACTGCGCATCTCACCGCTGTCACACTATTCTTGTACATGTCCTGCACTACCCTAACATACTTCTCTGCCACTCCAGACTTCCTCATACAATACCACAACTCTTCTCTTGGCACCCTGTCATAAGCTTTTTCTAAGTCCACAAACGCACAATGTAACTCTTTCTGTCCTTCTCTGTACTTTTCCAACAGTATTCTCAGAGCAAACATTGCATCTGTAGTGCTCTTTCTCGGCATGAAACCATATTGCTGCTCACAGATCTTCACCTGTTTTCTAAGCCTAGCTTCTACTACTCTTTCCCATAACTTCATGCTGTGGCTGATCAGCTTTATGCCTCTGTAGTTACTACAGCTCTGCACATCACCCTTGTTCTTGAAAATAGGAACCAGCACACTTCGTCTCCACTCCTCAGGCATGCTCTCAATAAACAATCTGGTTAGAAACTCTACTGCCATCTCTCCTAGACATTTCCATGCCTCCACTGGAATGTCATCTGGACCAACTGCCTTTCCACTCTTCATCCTTTTCATAGCAGCCCTCACTTCTTCCTTGCTAATCTCTTGTACTTCCTGATTTACTCTCACCACATCATCCAGCCTTTTCTCTCACTCATTTTCTTTATTCATCAACTCTTCAAAATATTCCCTCCACCTTCTCAGCACACACTCCTCACTTGTCAGCACATTACCATGTGCATCTTTTACCACCCTAACCTGCTGCACATCCTTTCCAGCTCTGTCCCTTTGTCTGGCCAATCGGTACAAGTCCTTTTCTCCTTCCTTACTATTCAACTTCTTGTACAGCTCGCAATATGCCTTTTCCTTTGCTTTTGCCACTTCTCTTTTCGCCTTACGCCGCATCTCCTTGTACTCCTGTCTACTTTCTTCATCTCTCCGACTATCCCAAAACTTTTTTGCCAACCTCTTTCTCCTTATGCTTTCCTGGACCTCTTCATTCCACCACCAAATCTCCTTGTCTTCCTTCCACTGTCCAGATGTCATACCCAGTACTGTCCTAGCTGTCTCCCTCACCACATCTGCAGTACTTTTCCAGTTGGCCAAAATTGCTTACCCTCCAACCAGTGCTTCTCTCACCTGCTCGCTAAATTTCACACAACAATCTTCCTCCTTCAGCTTCCACCATCTGATCCTTTGTTGAGCTCTCACTCTCTTCTTCTTCTTTACCTCTAAAGTCATCCTACAAACAACCATCCTGTGCTGTCTAGTGACACTCTCTCCTGCTACCACCTTACAGTCTGTGATTTCTTTTAGCTTGCATCTCCTATAAAGAATGTAGTGCACCTGTGTGCACCTTCCTCCACTCTTATATGTTACCCTGTGCTCCTCCCTTTTCTTAAAGTAGGTATTCACCACAGCCATTTCCATCCTTTTTGCAAAATCAACTACCATCTGTCCTTCCCCATTCCTATCCTTGATACCATATCTACCCATTACTTCCTCATCACCTCTGTTCCCTTCACCAACATGCCCATTGAAGTCTGCTCCTATCACCACTCTTTCATGCTTGGGCACACTCTCCACCACCTCATCTAACACACTCCAGAAATCTTCTTTCTCCTTCATCTCACAACCAACCTGTGGGGCATATGCACTGATGATATTCATCATCACCCCTTCAATTTCCAACTTCACACTCATCACCCTGTCAGACACTCGCTTAACCTCC
Source organism: Thalassophryne amazonica (assembly GCF_902500255.1). Classification (NCBI taxonomy): domain Eukaryota; kingdom Metazoa; phylum Chordata; class Actinopteri; order Batrachoidiformes; family Batrachoididae; genus Thalassophryne; species Thalassophryne amazonica. Next base: position 99,511,984 of record NC_047115.1, on the reverse strand, counting down.
AACACACTTTTAACATACTCTTCCTTTAAAACGACCCCAACACCATTTCTCTTCCTGTCCTCACCATGGTACAACAACTTGTACCCACCGCCGATGCTCCTGCTCTTACTTCCCTTCCACTTGGTCTCTTGCACACACAATATGTCTACCTTTCTCCTCTCCATCATATCAGCCAGCTCTCTCCCTTTTCCAGTCATACTACCAACATTCAAAGTCCACACTCTCATTTCCACCCTTCTAGTTTTCTTCTTCTCCCGCTGTTCGTGGCAACGTTTTCCTCCTCTTCTTCGTCGTCTTCGCCCGGCAGTAGCCCAATTTCCACCGGCACCCTGTTGGGCAATAGCAACGTGGCGGACGTTGTTAACCCGGGCCGCGACCGATCCGGTATGGGAATTCGATTCTGAGTCTGCATAGTTCGGTTGGCTTGTTTTACGCCGGATGCCCTTCCTGACACAACCCTCCTCATTTATCCGGGCTTGGGACCGGCACTCAGAATGTACTGGCTGCACACCCCATGTGGCTGAGTTTTTATTTAGATTTTCTGATGTCAAAATACAAACTCTGGGGTGATGGTGTTTTTGAAGTAGCTGAACCCAGACTGTGGAATAAGCTACCTCTTGACTTATGTACTATTCCTGACCGAGCGCTTTTTAAAGTTAAAGACTTATTTATTTAAACTGGTTTTTAACACCTCCTGAGGAGGTGACTTGTTCTGTTTTTACTTTGTTGTATGTGTGTTTTACTTTTATTTTTGTGAATCTGTGTTTTTACTGTAAAGCACTTTGGACACCAACTGGCTGCTGTAAAGTGCTTTATAAATAAATGTTGATTGATTGATTGATTGATTGACACACAGGCAACAGTGATACAAGATACAAGATAATTTATTGATCATATGCAGGTTAACACAGAGTCAACAGTGCAATGAAATGCTTAGGATGAGAAGGACTGTTCAAACTTGCAGGAAGTACTAATAGCATGCAATATAAATACCGAAAATATAAGCATATGTAAAATAATAATAATAATAATAATAATTGTCAGCAGTAGTCAGGTTGTAGTATTCACAGGTTGTAGTATTGTTCATATTGCACATAGTATTATTGCACATGACATATTGCACAGTTGTGTAGCAGGTTATTGCACAGGTAATAATAAATAGTAAAAACTGAGATGAGTTATGGTTAAAGGTAAGGTTAGGGTTAGGGTGCTGAGGACAAGTGTGGAGGACAGATTCTCACCACCTGTGGTCTGTTAGTGAGGAAGTCCAAGATCCAGCAGCATATGGACTTCTCCAGTCCTAGGGCAGTGAGCTTGGTGACCAGGTTGGAGGGGATTATGGTGTTGAATGCTGAGCTGTAATCAATGAAGAGCATTCTCACATATGTATTCCCCTTCTCCAGATGGCTGAGGGAGGTGTGAACTGCCAGAGCAATGGCGTCCTCTGTCAACGTGTTTGCTCTGTATGCGAACTGCAGGGTGTGTAGCGTGTCGGGGAGGGAGGCACAGATATGTGTCGGAGAGGGAGGCACAGATATGTGGTAAGGAAGTGGTAAGGAAAAACACCCTCTGATGATTTGAGGAAGAAACCTCAAGCAGACCAGACTCAAAGGGGTGACCCTCTGATTGGGCCATGCAACTGACACAATTTACAAAACGAATATATAGGAAATTTTGTGAGTCCATGTCGGTGCACAGGACAGGAGGGTTACAGAAACAGACACCACACCCATCTCTGGATGGAGCTGCACCTCAAACAGAGAAAAAAAAACAGGATCAGGCATCAGAAAGACAAGAAATACAATATAATTTGTCAGCATTAAGCAACAAGAAAAACAGAAGAAATACTAAGATGATCACCAGCCACGAGCCCTAAGCTTCACTAAAAGACCCAGAATTTAGATAAAGTTGAGGCCGCGGCACGCTCTGTTTACTAATAAAATGAATTAAAAGAGTAAAAAGCATAGAAACATACTATACCAGTATGCTAGTCATACGAAAGGGAAAATAAGTGAGTCTTAAAGAGAAAGAAAACCCATTGATAAAATACAGCTGGGAAAATAGACTATGCTATAAACTAACGATTGAATTTCCACAACGGGTGAATTTCCACCCGGCTCTCAGGTTCAAATAGTCTGTGCCACAGAGCATGGATTTTCCAATAAATGAACTGAACTCGCTTAGAGCGCTGCGGCTGTGAAACCGCTGGTTTTCAGTAACAATTCAGTTAATTTTTTGGAAAAACCAAGCTCTGCGGCACAGACCCCCCCCCCCCCCCCCCCCCCACTGCTCAGCAGTAAATAGAGCAGGTAGCATGACAGAGGCTTCGCAGGTTTCTCACCAGTATAGGAAAATCCCACCAGTTGGATTGGGAAATTCCGATCCGCGAATTATGTCAGTATCAGAACCCGATACCGATATGTGGATCCGGGATGTTAATTGCCGCTTACGTGCTTTGCCCCTTGTACACTGAAGGGCGACACTGGCAAGTTGTGAACCTCCATGTCCATGTGATGTCACACATCAGTGTTGTACCAGCCAACATGGCCACCTGCTGGTGGCTTTATACCAGCCAAACCAAAACGGTCTTAACTTTAACATGCCTACAACTTTTCATATGGGCTCTCAATTGTTATGTGTCGACGCGGGTTGAGGAGCGGACCTGCGTCTGACGGAACCCAGCGCCAAAACAACCAGAAAGCGGTTCCAATAACAAAACAATTTATTTTCCCCCTTCTGTGCAATACAAAGTGTACAAACGTAAAATGCGTCTGTCTGGCGGAGTGAAGGACGGCACGCTCTCCAGCGCCCAAAAGGATCGAAGCCCGGCGCTTCTGGACCCACGTTCACCGCCAAACACCCCCCAGGTGGACACGACAAACCGACTCTGCGAAGGATAGAAAAGGTGAGGTAAGTCAGCAGCTACAACTAATATCCTTCAAAGGCACACACTATCAGCAACACATTCAGGTCTGAATTTAAGCTTTATGTAAATGAGCAGCTTCTCACAACAGGTGGAGGATCATCAGTCCGCACGCCACGGCCGTGAGAAGCGAGCAGCACAATTCTCATCAATATTCACATATACTGCATAACAAAATACCAAATTACTGTTAACAATTATTCAGACGATCAAATCACCTCTGATGTGTGCTGACAGCATGTGTCCCTCACGCGTCCTCCTTCACAGGCACGATGTGTCAAACCCAGGCGCGGTCCTCAGCGTCTCACAAACGAACATCACAAGGTCGAGTTCCCGGCAATTCTGCTTGAATCACACATGGCTTAAATGCAGAATGCCATCTCATTATCTGCTTCAGCTGAAAGTCTTTAAGGTTGCACGTGAGCACCATCCACAGGTGCTGCACATCACGTTGATGAGGGTGAAGGACTCTTCTGCCAGCACCTTCTCCACAGACAATAAATCAGTTTGCATACCACCTGGAGAGCAAAGAAAAGAAAAGAACACCCAAATGTCCAGCCAAACCCCCCAGCACACAACATCAATATCATAATCTACCAACCCTGTCATAAATTATCAGTGGGTTTTCTTTTCCTTTAAGTCTGGACTTGAACATCTTCACAGAATCTGACTGTTTTATTGATGCAGGGAGATCATTCCACAGAACAGGGGCACGATAAGAGAAAGCTCTGTGACCTGCAGACTTCTTATTCACCCTACGGACACAAAGTAGTCCTGCACCCCGAGAACGCAAAGCCAGGGCCGGTATGTAGGGTTTATTTAGTTCAGCAAGGTAGGGAGGGGGTAGTCTGTGAATAATTTTATAGGCTAGTAGGAGAACTTTCAAATCTGATCTCACAGGGACAGGTAGCCAGTGAAGAGACACCAAAACGGGTGTAATGCCAAAAGTCTGACAGCAAGTTAGAGATGAACTAACCAAATTCATCTTGAAATTCAGAGTATGGGCCAGGGGGCCTATATGCAGTGACAAAGTAATATGGCTTATTTTTATTCTTCTGACTTTGGCAATATGTAGCATCATAGGCAGAGCGGAGAATCAGATGTTCAAAGGAAAAATATATTTGTGACCCCCAACAGCTAATAAACTAAACTTAGATTTATAAATAAGAGCAACACCCCTGCCTTGCTTCACATCACGAGGGATGTAAATAAATGTGTGCGCCGGTGGGCAGGCCTCATTTAAGGGGAGGACAGCTGTAGGTTTAAGCCAGGTTTCACATAACCCAATCATATCTAACTGATGATCCATAATTAGATCATTAATCATCAGTGATTTTGAGGACAGTGATCTTATGTTACTGAGACCCAGACTAAGGACCTCAGTGGGGTTGACAGTTGGACTGTTTGGATTTAGGGGTGGTTCCAGAGTAGCATATATAAGATGCCTGGAAGTAGGTTTCAGTTTGAGACATTCCACGCGCATTGTAGGGAGCAGACACGAAATCTTTGATATTGCTGGAACAACCACTGGGCCATCCTCAATTTCATCATCATCCAGTGTAGTAATGGGTATTAGGCTTGCAAAGCATATCCGTCTATGATTTTTATGGACACGTCTGCAGCAAGGGTGCAATTTAGAACTAGAAATTGGGGGGACAAAGTGTGAGGCCCGCAAGGCCGAAGCCCATAGGCCGGGGATCTGGGGGCCACTTTAGGCCCCCAGAAGCCAGTGTTTTCTAGATAAGCTCAGATGCATTCTGAGCATCCAGAACAGTAATTTTAATGTTTTGAGAAGACCATAAAGTGGACACCATTTGACTTATGCAATTTGAAACTGTGGATATAAGTACTTTATTCTGAGAATAGCCAGCATTGATTTTATTAACATCCCGGTGTAAATAAGGTATCACCACATGTGTAGAACTCAAAAAGAATGATAAGTTGAGTTTTCATTAAAAAAAACAACTGCAATGTGGTAAAATGTATTCATAAATATGAAAGAACAGGCTCTTAATAATTACTAACTATCGCATACTGTATTTGTTTTGTCAAGATTTGTTTTTGCATAAGTTTGAAAAAAACAACAGATCATAAGTTTAGGATAAATTACTTATCATGAATTTAATTTTTGAAATGGCACTAATGACAACACTCATACTGAACATAATTTCACTTGCATAGACTGATTTTGGAGATCAAGCAATAATTGCGGATGGGCTTTCTGAGGTCCCAGATAGCTTTTTCTGATTTCCTTTTCTAACTTTCAGAATTTAGTAAATTAGCATATGGTCCATTGATACTTATGTGAAGACACTAGTCCATAGAGGCAACTATTTTTGGTTTCATATCTGGGCAAATGCAGTCCCAGAAAATTCCGAATGTGACGATCAAGAAACAGGTGTTGGAAACAAGTCAATGCTGCTAAAAATACAAACTTGCAGAAACAAAGATACTATTCTAACATGGTTTGCACATAAGACTGACATAGCATGTTTCAAGTACACACATATACAGTGAGTAAAATAAATATTTGAACACCCTATGCTTTTGCAAGTTCTCCGACTTAGAAATCATGGAGGGGTCTGAAATTTTCATCTTAGGTGCATGTCCACTGTGAGAGACATAATCTAAAAAAAAAATCCGGAAATCACTATGTATGATTTTTTAAATAATTTATTTGTATGTTACTGCTGCAAATAACTATTTGAACACCTGTGAAAATCAGTGTTAATATTTGGTACAGTAGCCTTTGTTTGCAGTTGTCTCCAGGACCTTGAAATGCTTCTTACGGAGCCCCTCCTTAGTTGCCCTGGCTGTGTGTTTGGGGTCATTGTCATGCTGGAAGACCCAGCCATGACCCATCTTCAATGCTCTTACTGAGGGAAGGAGGTTGTTTGCCAATATCTCGCAATACATGACCCCATCCATCTTCCCTTCAATACGGTGCAGTCGTCCTGTCCCCTTTGCAGAAGAGCACCCTCAGAGTATGATGTTTCTACCCCCATGTTTTCTTGGGGTTGTTTTCATTCTCTAAACATGCTGGACTCCGAAAAATGATGCCCACCTCTTCCACCATTCGGAAGATTCAGACAGCTTTCGGTGGCTTTTCAGTCGTGTGACTATCCGAGAAATTGTGGAAGAGGTGAGCATGTCACAGCATGTCCTGTGAGACTTCAACACAGTGGCGCTTTTGCTCCGTCGGCAGCTTCGTGCCGAAGCCATTGGCATGAATTTAGCTGCAACTCTTTTCATGGCCAAATCTTCTGCCACAGTGGAATGTGCCGAAAAAGTGCTGAATTCCACCTCTTCCGCAATTTCTCGGATGTTTTTCTCGGGATGGTTTTCTTGGGGTTGTTCTCATCCTCTAAACATGGTAAGTGGAGTTGTTTCCAAAAAGCTCTATTCTGGTCTCATCTGACCACACGACCTTCTCCCATGCCTCCTCTGGATCATCCAGATGGTCACTGGTGAACTTCAAACGGGCCTGGACATGTGCTGGCGTGAGCAGGGGGACCTTGCTGCCCTGCAGGATTTTAAACCATGACAGCATCATGTGTTACTAATGTAATCTTTGTGACTGTGGTTCCAGCTCTCTTCAGGTCATTGACCAGGTCCTCCTGTGTAGTTCTGAGCTTTTTCAGAATCATCCTTACCCCACAAAGTGAGATCTTGCATGGAATCCCAGACCGAGGGAGATTGACAGTCATCTTGTGTTTCTTCCACTTTCTAATAAATAATCATAACAGTTGTCTTCTACCAAGCTGCTTGCCTGTTGTCCTGTAGTCCATCCCAGCCTTGTGCAGGTCTACAGTTTTGTCCCTGGTGTCCTTAGACAGCTCTTTGGTCTTGGCTATGGTGGACAGGTTGGAGTGTGATTGGTTGAGTGTGTGAACAGGTGTCTTTTATACAGGTAACAAGTTCAAACAGGTGCAATTAATACAGGTAAAGAGTGCAGAATAAGAGGGTTTCTTAAAGAAAAATTAACAGGTCTGTGAGAGACAGAATTCTTGCTGGTTGGTAGGTGAACAAATACTTATTTGCAGCAGTAACAGACAAATTATTAAAAAATCATACATTGTGATTTCCAGATTTTTCTTTTTTTAGATTGTCTCTCACAGTGGACATGCACCTAAGATGAAAATTTCAGACCCCTCCATGATTTCTAAGTGGGAGAACTTGCAAAACCACAGGGTGTTCAAATACTTATTTTTCTCACTGTATGTCAGAAGGTGGTGAGACATACCATATTCTGTCCCCCCTGGTTGAAAAGGTGGGGGGGACATGTCCCCCCATCCCCCACCAAATTGCGCCCATGGTCTGCGGAAACAGGTCACAGTCTCAACTGGACGAATTTCCCTCCCTGGCACATAAACTGCACTATCACCAGAGTGTATTTTCTGCACTAATTTCACTGCTAAGTTAATGGATTCCAGATCCACATTCGTCAGCCTTGCAGGGTCTCTAATCTCATGCTCCGTGGCCTGCTGTAAAGTCCTAATGTTACCCTCCCTGTCGAGCTCCATCTATGTTCCCAGACAAGATGGCGGCACCTTCCCCACTATGATGAAGGCCGTCCTGCATCAGCAAGCGATGGCGGCCCCAAAACAAAGGCCAGTTATCAATAAAACGAAGGCCCTACTGTCTACAAAATTGCGCCAGCCACCTATTTAATGATATCTGCCTGCTAAATGCCTCATCATTACCCCGAGAGGGGAGGGGACCAGAGACTATTAATTGATGCAGACACATCTTTCTGTCAAGATTACAAGTCCTCTCTATGCCCATTTTGTCACCTCAGAGTGCTTCATTCTGACATCATTGGCTCTGACGTGAATAACTGCGTGGCTGTACCCAGTGGTGGGCACAGATAACCAAAAAATGAACTTCGATAACAGATAATCAGATACCTGAAAAGTTATCTTTGATAACCGGTGTCAAAATAAATAGAACACTGCCAACTTCTGGTGCCAGTCTGAGTTTTGGCCCTTTTCCAGCTGATTTTTCATTCGTGTGAGAATTTTTGGATCGCACCAAGTTTCAGGTTAATCACGCGTCCTGCATCGTTTAGTATACATGGAGTAACTGCTGCGTTTAACATCTCACGACCACCTCCTGATCGCCGATCGTATGGTCAGATGAAAATCAAACCTGTTTGATATTCTTGTGCCTGTGCAAACACCGCAGAGCTGTCTTGCAATGTTTTTGTTTTGTTTTTTTAAACTTTGATGTCTCCCATCGAGAGTTTTTGTAAATTAAGTTTGAAAAAAAAGCTTCTGTTTATGTTTACGTCGAGTCCGACGTGTGGTTTTTGAACGTACGTGTGTGAGAACATAAATCGGATGCTCTGAACTTTTACACCGTGTGGTTCTGTGGTACAGTGTCTGCTCAGCGTCTGAGTACTGCCATGAACACTACTGGCCAGTAGATGGCAGTAGAGACCTTGAAAACCTGCCAAAACAAAATTCCAGATAATCTGTGTTGCACCTTGCTATGTTTAAGATGCGTGGAATTTAATAAAAGCAAACACAAAAACAACGTCTATAAACCCAGAGAATATATTCACGAGAGTTTTAGGCACTACAATTTAATGCTGTTGTCCTGTTCAGAGTGTCTCAAATGCATTCTCCTGCCGTGAACGCACTGAGATTACCGTACTGAGATTACCCTATCCTACCCATAATGCACTGCTGGGCACAGCATGCCCACACTAAAACCTTAAAAATTAGCGCATTACTTTAAAACTGAAACATACGTATATCTGATATTTTCACCTTATAAAACTTCAGAAGTGACATTAATTTAAATAACTTGTCCGAAAAGTTTGGTTAAAATTTGAACCATAAGTTAAAAATGTATGCCTCTGGATGACTTGGGTGATATTGGCTGCATATCAGTATGGTGTTAAAAGAAATGTTTTTGGTGACCAGTTCTCCTTTGCCTGCAGAGGATAGAGTGGTTTCTTACAGAAACAGCTCTCAACTGTTTGCAGAGGGTAGAACTGCACGTGTTCACCTTTGTTTACCAAGTTAACGGTCTAAAAATTATCGGACAAAAATTAATCGGAAGATAATTAGTCCAGTAATGGTTTTCAAAGTTATCTGAAAAGATAATCCGATAATGAAAACTTTATCTTCGATAATTATCGGTTATCGGATTATCGGAAGTGTGCCCATCACTGGCTGTACCTAATGTCTTGTTCCTTTGTATCTACCCTTCTGCAGCGTCAGCACCCTAAGATGAGAGGCAGTGTCAGGAGCTCTGGCCCCAGGAATACATTTAAAGTCAGCCGGTGTCTACAGCCTAACTTTGCGTATAATTGTCATGCTGGAAGACCCAGCCACGATGCATCTTCTTACTGAGGAAAGGAGGTTGTTTGACAAAATCTCACGATACATGACCCCTTCCATCCTCCCTTTAATACGAAGCAGTCGTCCTATCCCCTTTGCTGAAAACCCTCGCAGAAATGATGTTTCCACCCCCATGCTTCACAGTTGGGACAGTGTTCCTGGGGTTGTTCTCATCTGACCACATGACCTTCTCCCATGCCTTCTCTGGATCATCCAGATGGTCACTGCTGCCCTGCAGGATTTTAAACCATGACGCCGTCGGTGGAGCCGCTTCTCTTTCCATGACAAAAACTCCTGTAACAGTGAAATGTGCCGTTCATTTTTAAACTGGACGCTTTCTTGATCCGGTATGTCATCTGACTACTGGCACAGGAATTGTGAAAAGACATGGACATCAGCACTTTTTCCACACATTAAGACAGACATCGCGGTGCAGCTGCTTGGCACAAAGAAATGCCGTGATGATATGTTTGGGCATATCCAGCTCATGCACAATCACAATCGGATATTCACACGACTGGAAAGCAACCGGAATCCGTCTGAAATCCACCTGAAAGCTGTCCTGAGAGACCAACACCGAGGTGGTTTTGTGCCGCATAATGAACGGCTCTGTGGCGCGTCCCTCCACTTGTTTTTCCATGAAAAAAACTCCTGTAATGGTGGAATGTGCTGATGAAGTGCTGATGTCCACATCTTCTGCCTTTTTGTGAAAGTCAGACGAGATCCTGGATCAACAAAGCTTTCACGTTGGAAATGATCTGGTTGTTCCAGCGGGGTGTCAGCCTGTCGATGGGGGCTGGGCGCACGCCGCGCTCTCAGGAGTTGTGGGCTGTCCTTAAAGCGGTAGTAACACTCCGTAATTTGTTTAATCCCCATAAAATCGTCCCTGAAAGCCATATTAATTTTTCGAATGGTGTCCATCTGGAGGTCTCTCACAGTTTCTGGAAAAAAACTGATGCAGCAAAGCTCCAAATCGTTCAGACATTTATTCACAATAAAAATCTGCCGAGAGGGGTGGACCACTGCTCACTCAAAGCCTGCTCACAGGCTAATGACGCAACCAACAGGCATGAAAAAACTCACGCATGCGCACGAGGGTTCAAGCTTGTCTGACGCAATCACACATGATTCAAATCCATATGGTTTTTAAAAAAAATAATAAGGTCAGATACTTTTCTAATAGACCTCCTATATATATATATATATATATATATATATATATATATATATATACACACACACAGTGAGGAAAATAAGTATTTGAACACCCTGCGATTTTGCAAGTTCTCCCACTTAGAAATCATGGAGGGGTCTGAAATTTTCATCTTAGGTGCATGTCCACTATGAGAGACATAATCTAAAATAAATCCGGAAATCACAATGTATGATTTTTTAAAATCATTTATTTGTATGTTACTGCTGCAAATAAGTATTTGAACACCTGTGAAAATCAATGTTAATTCATGTTATGCAATGTTAATCAATTGCAAACAAAGGCTACTGCCTTTGTTTGCAATTACAGAGGTCAAACGTTTCCTGTAGTTTTTCACCAGGTTTGCACACACTGCAGCAGGGATTTTGGTCCACTCCTCCACACAGATCTTCTCTAGATCAGCCAGGTTACTGGGCTGTCGCTGAGAAACACGGAGTTTGAGCTCCCGCCAAAGATTTTCTATTGGGTTTAGGTTCTGGAGACTGGCTCGGCCACTCCAGGACCTTGATATGCTTCTTACAGAGCCACTCCCTGGTTATCCTTGCTGTGGGCTTCGGGTCATTGTCATGTTGGAAGACCCATCCACGACCCATCTTCAATGCTCTAACTGAAGGAAGGCGGTTGTTCCCTAAAATCTCGCAATACATGGCCCCGGTCATCCTCTCCTTAATACAGTGCAGTCGTCCTGTCCATGTGCAGAAAAACACCCCCAAAGCATGATGCTTCCACCCCCATGCTTCACAGTAGGGACGGTGTTTTTGGGATGGTACTCAGCATTCTTCTTACTCCAAACATGGCGAGAGGAATTAAGACCAGAAAGTTCTATTTTGACCTCATCTGACCACATAACTTTCTCCTGTGACTCCTCTGGATCATCCGAATGGTCCTGGGCAAACTTAAGACGGGCCTGGATGTGTGCTGATTTAAGCAGGGGAACCTTCCGTGCCATGCATGATTTTAACCCATGACGTCTTAGTGTGTTACCCACAGTAACCTTGGAAACAGTGGTGCCAGCTCTCTTCAGGTCATTGACCAGCTCCTCCCGTGCAGTTCTGGGCTGATTCCTCACCTTTCTTAGGGTCATTGATACGCCACGAGGTGGGATCTTGCATGGAGCCCCAGTCCGAGGGAGATTGACAGTCATGTTTAGCTTCTTCCATTTTCTAATAATTGCTCCAACAGTTGATCTTTTTTCACCAAGCTGCTTGGCAGTTGCCCCATAGCCCTTTCCAGCCTTGTGGAGGTCTGCAATTTTGTCTCTGGTGTCTTTGGACAGCTCTTTGGTCTTAGCCATGTTAGTAGTTGGAGTCTTACTGATTGTGTGGGGTGGACAGGTGTCTTTATGCAGCTAACGACCTCAAATAGGTGCTTCTAATTTGGAATAATAAGTGGAGTGGAGGTGGACTTTTTACAGGCGGACTAACAGGTCTTTGAGGGCCAGAGTTTCTGCTGATTGGCAGGTGTTGAAATACTTATTTGCAGCAGTAACATGCAAATAAATTATTAAAAATCATACATTGTGATTTCCGGATTTTTTTTTTTTTAGATTATGTCTCTCACAGTGGACATGCACCTAAGATGAAAATTTCAGACCCCTCCATGATTTCTAAGTGGGAGAACTTGCAAAATCACAGGGTGTTCAAATACTTATTTTCCTCACTGTATACGAGGGCTGTCAATAAAGTATAGGTCCTTTTTATTTTTTTCAAAAACTATATGGATTTCATTCATATGTTTTTACGTCAGACATGCTTGAACCCTCGTGCGCATGCGTGAGTTTTTCCACGCCTGTCGGTGACGTCATTCGCCTGTGAGCACTCCTTGTGGGAGGAGTCGTCCAGCCTCTCGTCGGAATTCCTTTGTCTGAGAAGTTGCTGAGAGACTGGCGCTTTGTTTGATCAAAATTTTTTCTAAACCTGTGAGGCACATCGAAGTGGACATGGTTCGAAAAATTAAACTGGTTTTCGGTGAAACTTTTAAAAGCTGATGAGAGATTTTGAGGTGATACTGTCGCTTTAAGGACTTCCCACAGAGCGGGACGTCGTGCAGCGGTGCGGCGCCACGGGAAAAACACCTCCATGTTGATAACCATTTGTAAAATCCAGGCGGCTTTTGATGGCTATAAGAAATTGTTTAACAGCTGCATATGTTCCAACTTGTCCTTAAGGCTTCCAACAGAGGTGTTTTTCCTGTGGCGGAACGTCGCAGCGGCTGCGAGCCGACGCTGCAATCCGTCCGCACGTCTTTCATTAAAAAAATCTCCTTTAACAGTGGAATATCCAGATAAAATGCTGAAACCGACTTCTTCTGAAACTTCTCTGTTCTCTCACGATGTCCTGGATCAATAGAGCCTGAAATGTGGAGGTTTTCAGCTTGAAACAGGCTGACGACGGCGCCTGAGAGCGCTGCACGACGTCTCACACCGTGGGAAGTCCTTAAAGCGACAGTATCACCTCAAAATCTCTCATCAGCCGTTAAAATTTTCACCGAAAACCAGCTTAATTTTTCGAACCGTGTCCACTTCGATGTGTCTCACAGGTTTAGAAAAAATTTTGATCAAACAAAGCGCCAGTCTCTCAGCAACTTCTCAGACAAAGGAATTCAGACGAGGGGCTGGACGACTCCTCCCACAAGGAGTGCTCACAGGCGAATGACGTCACCGACAGGCGTGGAAAAACTCACGCATGCGCACGAGGGTTCAAGCATGTCTGACCTAAAAACATATGAATGAAATCCATATATTTTTTGAAAAAAATAAAAAGGACCGTTACTTTATTGACAGACCTCGTATATATATATATATATATATATATATATATATATATATATATATATGTATGTATGCAAGTATAAATATATATAAATAAATACAAATACATAAATGTATAAATACACACGTGCTGCAAGAACAACTTCATGATAGAAAAATATCATAAAAAGGGTCTTAGATTGAAATCCTTATTTAAACCTCGAGGGGAAAGTGTACTTAAATTGTAAACCCGGAAGGCTTCTCTTTTGAGAAGCAAATGATTCACATTACCACCTCGATTGTTAAGTTGGACACACTCAATCCCTAAATACCCGAGTGATCTTACATTGTGTTGTTTAACAGAAAAATGAACTGCCACAGGACTTTTCATGTCATGATTATGAATCTTTGATCTGAAATTCTTATTTTTAAAGATCTTGTACTTTTTCCAATATAAGCCAGTCCACAAGGGCATTTCAACATGTAAATCACATTAGAAGTGTCCCATGTGATGGCTCCCTTGATTTTAAAATTCTTTCCAGTCCTGGGATGTTGGAATGTTTCTGTTCTGAAAGTCAAGTTGCATTGGTTTACAGTGACCACATCTGTAGTTACCATCTGGTGTCTTACGTAAGGATCATGAAACTGTTAAAGGAGACAAATTGGAATGAACCAACATACTCTTCAAATTGGGTGGTCTTCTGTGTGCAGTAGGAGGTGGTGAAGTAAAAGCTTTTCAATCTTCCAATTGCGGGTCAGTTTTTATGATATGTTTATTTATTTCAAACTCTCTCAGTCTCCTTGCTCAGCGGTGAATATTGTGCCATGCAATTCAGTCTAGTTGTCTCAATTTTTAGTTTATGATACAAACATTCATTTTCTGAGTAGTAATATCAAATCTTCTACGGGCTTCAGTGATCCACATTGGATTATATTCTCTCTGATGAAAGCGTTGCACGAGATCATCGACATGTAATTGATAATCAGAATCTGAGCTGCAAATACGACATATACGATTAAATTGTGAGATAGGTAAACTTTTCCTTAGAGATACTGGATGGAAAGATTTTCCACGCAGGATAGAATTGCTATCGGTACTCTTCCTATGCAGCGTGGAACCCAGTCTGTTACCTTGTCTATAAACAAGAATATCTAAAAAATTTCATTTTTGTGCACCATGCGCCATAGTAAATTTCAGATTAGTTATCACCAGTGATGCCGGTAATGCGTTACTTAGTAACGCGTTACTCTAATCTGACCACTTTTTTTTAGTAACGAGTAATCTAACGCGTTAATCTTTCCAAGTCAGTAATCAGATTAAAGTTACTTCTCCATGTCACTGTGCGTTACTATTATTTTTCATTGTGGGTCGATAGCAGCATTAAACTTGGTCCGTGGGCAGGAGGTCGGGGTTCGACTGAACTGCCCACTTTAAGCGAGCTGTGAGCTTTTCATCCACGGTTTTTTGCAGCTGCTCGACTCGTCCTCACCTCTTAAAGGGCGGTGATCAGCACACCTGCACTGAGCTTTACGAAGACATTTTTATACTTTTTTCCTCCTTTATTTAGAATTCTGAGCTGAGCTGCTCCGTATCGTCTCGTTAAAAACAGCTAATCCTCCGCGACGCATCAACAACTAACACTATTTTCCACTCAAATGCACCTAAACTCTCTTTCTGAGGACCACATGATGTGAAAACGCAATAAAACTTTCTTACCTGTAAATCTGGTCCTGTTTTCTGCATAAATAAATGTTATCCATTCTTTGTGCTGTCAACAGTTAAATATGAGGTCAAGAAAGAGGTCTTTATTTTACTTTTTATAAAACAAGTATTTATTTTCATTGAAGTCAAGAAAGGGTGACTATAAAGTGAGTTTTGGCAAAACAGGTATCATTGTCATGTTGAGGTGGCAGAGGGTTGTTGTCGACAGCTGGGAAAGTAACTAAAAAAGTAACTAGTAATCTAACTTAGTTACTTTTACAATTGAGTAATCAGTAAAGTAACTAAGTTACTTTTTCAAGGAGTAATCAGTAATCAGTAATTGGATTACTTTTTCAAAGTAACTGTGGCAACACTGGTTATCACTAATAAAATTATAAAATTCTACAAGAGATGTTTCTGATTCCAGTCACTGAAAAAAACGAGTGACTGGAATCAGTTGAAGTGTGGTGGGAAAAATTGCAAAACCGACAGTGGATCATATACTTATTTACCCCACTGTACCCTGGGATCCATTAGTCCAACAGAGGCCATGATGAGGAGCCCAGTTTGACAACCAGAGCCAAGTACTGCCAGAGAGTAAGGGAGGTACTGATAATTCAGCTCTGAGGTATGAATAAGGTTCAAGCCTTCAACGTGTATGTCCTGCCAGTCATCAGATACCCAGCTGGAATAATAAGACGTGGATATCGCACATATCAAGACACAAACTCCTAATAATGAATAGAAGGTTACACTTGAAGTGCAGCATCCTGAAACTGTATGATCAGCGAATACTGGGGGAATGGAGGCTAATGAGTGTCCGATTTTTAACTCCCCCCCCCCCCTTTTTTTTTTTTGTTTCTCTAGTTCACAGATGATCCAACACTTGCAGTGTGCAGTGACAGTGGAGGATCAGTTTTTGAGTTAGCTTTCAGGTAAGTTGGAGCACTTTAAGTATTTTGTCACATTGTGGTATTTGTTGTTGCCATGCCAGTATTTCTTTATTTATTATTCAAACAATGATCCAGAACACAGTCTCGAATCTCAGGTTGGGGTGAGGGTTTGGGTTAGGTTTAGGGCTGTTGGAGCTGACTTTTCTCACATCTTGAAGAGCAGTAATATTGTCTTTTTCCAGTGGGACAGGAGTTTCTAGTCAGATGCTTCACCTGTGGAAATGTTGAAGTACTCATGCATCTGTAATTGTAGGGTTCACTGCGAATCACCTGAAGTAACGGGTGACTGGAATCAGCTTAAGTAATGGGTGACTGGAATCAGCTTAAGTAATGGGTGACTGGAATCACCTGAAATAACGGGTGACTGGAATCAGCTGAAATAAGAGGTGACTGCAATTGCCTGAAGTAACTGGTGACTGGAATCACCTGAAGTAAGGTAAGACTGGAATCAGTTGAAGTAACGGGTGACTGGAATCACCTGAAATAACGGGTGACTGGAATCACCTGAAGTAAGGAGTGACTGGAATCAGTTGAAGTAAAGGGTGACTGGAATCACCTGAAATAACGGGTGACTGGAATCACCTGAAGTAAGGAGTGACTGGAATCAGTTGAAGTAACGGGTGACTGGAATCACCTGAAATAACGGGTGACTGGAATCAACTGAAGTAGCGGGTGACTGGAATCAACTGAAGTAGCGCGTGACTGGAATCACCTGAAGTAGCGAGTGACTGGAATCAGCTGAAGTGGCGGGTGAATTACCTGAAGTGACGGGTGACTGGAATTACCTGAAGTGGCGGGTGACTGGAATCAACTGAAGTAGCGGGTGACTGGAATCAACTGAAGTAGCGGGTGGCTGGAATCACCTGAAGTAGCGGGTGGCTGGAATCACCTGAAGTAGCGGGTGGCTGGAATCACCTGAAGTAGCGGGTGGCTGGAATCACCTGAAGTAGCGGGTGGCTGGAATCAGCTTAAGTAACGGGTGACTGGAATCAGCTGAAGTAACAGGTGACTGGAATCGCCTGAAGTAAGGAGTGACTGGAATCAGTTGAAGTAACAGGTGACTGGAATCAGCGGAACTAACGAGTGACTGGAATCAGCTGAAATAACGGGTGACTGCAACTGCCTGAAGTAACAGGTGACTGGAATCACCTGAAGTAAGGAGTGACTGGAATCAGTTGAAGTAACGGGTGACTGGAATCAACTGAAGTAGCGCGTGACTGGAATCACCTGAAGTAGCGCGTGACTGGAATCACCTGAAGTAGCGAGTGACTGGAATCAGCTGAAGTGGCGGGTGAATTACCTGAAGTGACGGGTGACTGGAATTACCTGAAGTGGTGGGTGACTGGAATCAACTGAAGTAGCGAGTGACTGGATTCAGCTGAAGTGGCGGGTGACTGCAATTGCCTGAAGTAACAGGTGACTGGAATCACCTGAAGTAAGGAGTGACTGGAATCAGTTGAAGTAATGGGTGACTGGAATCACCTGAAATAATGGGTGACTGGAATCAACTGAAGTAGCGCGTGACTGGAATCAACTGAAGTAGCGGGTGACTGGAATCAACTGAAGTAGCGGGTGACTGGAATCAGCTGAAGTAGCGCGTGACTGGAATCACCTGAACTAGTGAGTGACTGGAATCAGCTGAAGTGGCAGGTGAATTACCTGAAGTGATGGGTGACTGGAATTACCTGAAGTGGCGGGTGACTGGAATCAACTGAAGTAGTGGGTGACTGGAATCACCTGAAGTAGCGGGTGGCTGGAATCACCTGAAGTAGCGGGTGGCTGGAATCACCTGAAGTAGCGGGTGGCTGGAATCACCTGAAGTTGTTGTGAAAGTGTAGGAACACGGACCCACAACAGGGGGCGCAAATGAACGGACAATGGAGGAAGTCAAATAACAACACTTTACTGTTGTGAATAAGCACAACAAACACAACAGATTACAACAATAGACAAAGAAGTCAATTCACAAAAATGTGTCACGTGGGCAGGCTCGAAGATAAGAGACGTCTGTCCAAAGCAGAACCGGAACCACACGATTTCCTCCGCCACCGAACCCCGGGAATACTGGAGCCGCCAAGTCCCGAACTCCCAGGTGGCCACTGCCTCCGCGTGTCGGATCTGGTACTGCTGGCGAGGAACAAAAACAGTTAAATGTGGGTGCGTTTGCACCCAGCAACCCGTATGGCGGGAAAACCACCTCCACCTCTCGTTGGAAGAATGTCTGCTATTTAACGCACAAAAGTAACAAAGGGTTAATGTCAAAGAACACAGTCGGCTGAGTACGGTACCTTCTAGGTAGAGCGATATCTCGGCAAAGAGGTGGAGATGTCGTCCTGCTGATATACCCCTGCTGATCAGATGATTGGTGACAGCTGTCGTAGGCGATAAGTGACAGCTGTCACCCCGGCTGCTCCTGTGAGGCGGCAGCGCCCTCTGGTGCCTGGAGCCTGCACTCCAGACAGGGCGCCCTCTGGTGGTGGTGGGCCAGCAGTACCTCCTCTTCAGCGGCCCACACAACAGAAGTAGCGGGTGGCTGGAATCACCTGAAGTAAGGGGTGACTGGAATCAGCTTAAGTAACGGGTGACTGGAATCAGCTGAAATAACGGGTGACTGCAATTGCCTGAAGTAACAGGTGACTGGAATCACCTGAAGTAAGGAGTGACTGGAATCAGCTTAAGTAACGGGTGACTGGAATCAGCTTAAGTAACGGGTGACTGGAATCAGCGGAACTAACGAGTGACTGGAATCAGCTGAAATAATGGGTGACTGCAATTGCCTGAAGTAACAGGTGACTGGAATTACCTGAAGTAAGGAGTGACTGGAATCAGCTTAAGTAATGGGTGACTGGAATCAGCGGAACTAACGAATGACTGGAATCAGCTGAAATAATGGGTGACTGCAATTGCCTGAAGTAACAGGTGACTGGAATCACCTGAAGTAAGGACTGACTGGAATCAGTTGAAGTAACGGGTGACTGGAATCACCTGAAATAATGGGTGACTAGAATTACCTGAAAAAAAAGAGTGACTGGAATCACCTGAAGTAGCGGGTGACTGGAATCACCTGAAGTAGCGGGTGACTGGAATCAGCTGAAGTGACGGGTGACTGGAATCCCTGAAATGACTGGTGAGTGGAATCAGCTGAAGTAGCGGGTGACTGGAATCAGCTGAAGTAACTGGTGACTGGAATCAGCTGAAGTGACGGGTGACTGGAATCAGCTGAAGTGACGGGTGACTGGAATCAGCTGAAGTGACGGGTGACTGGAATCGCCTGAAATGACTGGTGAGTGGAATCACCTGAAGTAATGGGTGACTGGAATTACCTGAAAAAATGAGTGACTGGAATCAACTGAAGTAGCGGGTGACTGGAATCAACTGAAGTAGCGGGTGACTGGAACCAGCTGAAGCAATGGGTGACTGGAAAAACCATGAATAATGGGTGACTGGAATCACCTGAAGTAACAGGTGAGTAGAATCAGCTGAGGTAACAGGTGAGTGGAATCAGCTGAAGTAATGGGTGAGTGGAATCACCTGAAGTCACGGGTGACTGGATTTGCCTGAAGTCACGAGTGACTGAAATCGCCTGAAGTCACGGGTGACTGAAATCGCCTGAAGTCACGGGTGACTGGAATCGCCTGAAGTCACGGGTGACTGGAATCGCCTGAAGTCACGGGTGACTGAAATCGCCTGAAGTCACGGGTGACTGGAATCGCCTGAAGTCACGGGTGACTGGAATCGCCTGAAGTCACGGGTGAGTTTAATCAGCTGAAAAGACGGGTGAGTTTAATCAGCTGAAAAGACGGGTGAGTGGAATCAGTTGAAGTAACAGGTGAGTGGAATCACCTGAAGTAACAGGTGAGTGGAATCACCTGAAGTAACGGGTGAATGGAATCAGTTGAAGTAATGAGTGTCTGGAGTGATGAATCAGCTGAAATAACGGGTGACTAGAATCACCTGAAATAATGAGTGACTGGCATTAGCTGAAGTAAAGAGTGACTGGAATTAGCTAAAGTAAAGAGTGACTGGAATCACCTGACGTAACGAGTAACTGTAATCGCCTGAAGTCACGGGTGACTGGAATGGCCTGAAGCAACGGGTCACTGGAACCGCCTGAAGCAACAGGTGACTGGAACCGCCTGACGTCACGGGTGACTGGAACCGCCTGAAGCAACGGGTGACTGGAATCGCTTGAAGCAACGGGCGACTGGAATCAGCTGATACGTCCTTCAGAGAAGCTCTGAATATTTAGTTTCAGTTTCGGACAGATGTGACAGATTGTTGGTTTGTTCACTCATCCCTCTTCTCTTTCTCCATGCTCTTTTGCTCATGTCTCTTTGTCTTTCCAGGAGGGTAATGGGGATGCGTTCCTGTGACTCTCGGTGTCTCTTTAGTGGTTCGAAAGGTGAAGTTTGTTGCATTGAACCCCTACGTGCTCCTCCAGATATCAAAGACCATCCAATCACACACTACTCTCTGCTGGCTATGGCATCGCTCACTAAGGTGCTCAAACACAACTGTTGTCAAACCTTTGTTTTCCATCTTTCACTGACCTTGAGTTAACGACAGGTAGCTTTCTTTTCTCCTGTTACTAGATTTTGGTTATTGGACTCAAACCATCCCTGAAGGTCTGGATGACGTTTCCCTACAGTAAGGTCTGTATTGTGTTTTATTTTTTACAGCCAGCTTTAATTGAATAGCTGTTTTTGTGTCCTTCGGTTGGTTTTCCCGACCCGACTTACTGATCACCACATCCAGATTTCAGTTTTAAGTTTACTTTGTGACGGTAATCATGATGTGTTTTGTAGAATTGTTTGAGAGATACAGTAATTCCAGTGAATGGCAGTAATAACACTCATGTGAATTGCCAAGCCACTGGGTTACGTGTTGAGGTCAAACATCACCAACTCAACTTTTTGTCATTGGGTATACTCAGCAGGATACAATAGTTCCATACAGGTGCCGTTGAAGCGTTAGCGGAAACATCAGTCAATTCAATTCAATTTCAGTTTATTTAATTTATATACTGTAGCACCAAATCAAAACAAACTGCCTCAAGTCGATTCACACAAGCAAGTCTAACCTTACCAACCCCTAGAGCAACAACACAGGTGACAGTGGTAAGGACAAACTCCCTCTGATGATATTGACGAAGAAACCTCAAGAAGACCAGACTCAGAGGGGTGATCCACTGCTTTGGCCATTCTAATGGTTACAAGGTTTTTACAGAGTTTTACAAAGCTGAACAAACAGGAAACAGGAAATCAAAACAACATGACATCAAATCAAATCAATTTTATTTATATAGCGCCAAATCACAACAAACAGTCGCCCCAAGGCGCTTTATATTGTAAGGCAAAAGCCATACAATAATTACAGAAAAACCCCAACAGTCAAAACGACCCCCTGTGAGCAAGCACTTGGCGACAGTGGGAAGGAAAAACTCCCTTTTAACAGGAAGAAATCTCCAGCAGAACCAGGCTCAGGGAGGGGCAGTCTTCTGCTGGGACTGGTTGGGGCTGAGGGAGAGAACCAGGAAAAAGACATGCTGTGGAAGAGAGCAGAGATCAATCACTAATGATTAAATGCAGAGTGGTGCATACAGAGCAAAAAGAGAAAGAAACAGTGCATCATGGGAACCCCCCAGCAGTCTAAGTCTATTTATGTCATTTATGTCTTATTGTAACAGTTACTTTCTGAAGACCGGCCCCATCTGTGCACAACATGACCCCTGGAACACGTGATCTTTGTAGCCCAACATATTAATAATGCTACAGTCAGAATGATCAAATCAAATCAATTTTATTTATATAGCACCAAATCACAACAAACAGTTGCCCCAAGGTGCTTTATATTGTAAGGCAAAAGCCATACAATAATTACAGAAAAACCCCAACGGTCAAAACGACCCCCTGTGAGCAAGCACTTGGCGACAGTGGGAAGGAAAAACTCCCTTTTAACAGGAAGAAACCTCCAGCAGAACCAGGCTCAGGGAGGGGCAGTCTTCTGCTGGGACTGGTTGGGGCTGAGGGGAGAGAACCAGGAAAAAGACATGCTGTGGAGGGGAGCAGAGATCGATCACTAATGATTAAATGCAGAGTGGTGCATACAGAGCAAAAAGAGAAAGAAACACTCAGTGCATCATGGGAACCCCCCAGCAGTCTAAGTATATAGCAGCATAACTAAGGGATGGTTCAGGGTCACCTGATCCAGCCCTAACTATAAGCTTTAGCAAAAAGGAAAGTTTTAAGCCTAATCTTAAAAGTAGAGAGGGTGTCTGTCTCCCTGATCTGAACTGGGAGCTGGTTCCACAGGAGAGGAGCCTGAAAGCTGAAGGCTCTGCCTCCCATTCTACTCTTACAAACCCTAGGAACTACAAGTAAGCCTGCAGTCTGAGAGCGAAGCGCTCTATTGGGGTGATATGGTACTATGAGGTCCCTAAGATAAGATGGGACCTGATTATTCAAAACCTTATAAGTAAGAAGAAGAATTTTAAATTCTGTTCTAGAATTAACAGGGAGCCAATGAAGAGAGGCCAATATGGGTGAAATATGCTCTCTCCTTCTAGTCACCGTCAGTACTCTAGCTGCAGCATTTTGAATTAACTGAAGGCTTTTCAGGGAACTTTTAGGACAACCTGATAATAATGAATTACAGTAGTCCAGCCTAGAAGAAATAAATGCATGAATTAGTTTTTCAGCATCACTCTGAGACAAGACCTTTCTAATTTCAGAGATATTGCGCAAATGCAAAAAAGCAGTCCTACATATTTGCTTAATATGCACATTGAAGGACATATCCTGATCAAAAATGACTCCAAGATTTCTCACAGTATTACTAGAGATCAGGGTAATGCCATCCAGAGTAAGGATCTGGTTAGACACCATGTTTCTAAGATTTGTGGGGCCAAGTACAATAACTTCAGTTTTATCTGAATTTAAAAGCAGGAAATTAGAGGTCATCCATGTCTTTATGTCTGTAAGACATTCCTGCAGTTTAACTAATTGGTGTGTGTCCTCTGGCTTCATGGATAGATAAAGCTGGGTATCATCTGCGTAACAGTGAAAATTTAAGCAATGCTTTCTAATAATACTGCCTAAGGGAAGCATGTATTAAGTGAATAAAATTGGTCCTAGCACAGAACCTTGTGGAACTCCATAATTAACCTTAGTCTATGAGGAAGACTCCCCATTTACATGAACAAATTGTAATCTATTAGATAAATATGATTCAAACCACTGCAGCGCAGTGCCTTTAATACCTATGGCATGCTCTAATCTACTAATCGACATAACAACAGAAGAATGTGTGTTTGATACAACGTTCATGCAGGTGGTTTTGCCACAGGCAGGGGTCATCCAGCAGTCCTCGTGGGCCTGTTCCCACGGCAATGTCTATTTCAAATGCAGACTGTAATGTGCAGTTTGTCAGTCCAGCACCCTGTATTCAGTAGCCGTCCCGTTATCTGTGCCTCGGACAGAGAGAAAAAGAGCAGAATCAGTCGGCCAGAAAAACCACACCTAAGGTATAACTCATCAGCAGTAAATCAACAGGAAAGCAGAGAAAATACTCAGGTGATCACTGGCTGCTAGCCCTAAGCTTCACTAACAGACCCAGAATTTATACAAAGTTGAGGCAGAGACTTGTTCCAATACTAAAAAAAAATGAATTTGAAAGGATAGGAAGCATGGTTCCATATGATGCCCTTATGCTGGTCATACGAAAGGGAAAATAAATGCGTCTTAATCTGGATTTAGATGTATCTACAGAACTAAGTCCTTGGGTAAAAACAAGTGAGCCTATCTGTTTGAGTCTACGGGGCCACTGCAAAAGGCAAACTGTCTGGTTTCCCCTAATCTGGTTCTGGTTACAGCTATGCACCACTGTGCCATTTCAGCTGTCTCCAGTTCAAAGAGATGGCATCACTATGCCATACGGTGCAGAAATGTTGCTTACTTGTGGTCTTTAAAACAGTTGTGACCCACGGCTGCTTACTTTTGTTGGGTTGTGGAACTGTCATTCTGCTGGGTATTTTTCTTATTAGTGTTTTCTCTATTTAAATCTTTTCCTTGTTTGGGGTTGTTCTGTCTCTATACTCTCACACATGAGACTCCCAGGCAAAAGGCATTCTTGTTTTAAATCATATCTCACTGGGTCTTCATTTAATGTCATGGCTGTGAGAGTTACTCGCATCACACTGCCTCTCCACACGAGTGCCCCAAGGGTCAGGGCTGGGGCACCTTCTCTTTGCCATGTCCACCACCTCCCTGCATCCAGTTGTCCGCTTGCACGTTCTGTGTATCACTGCCATGCAGGTGACATCACCTGTCATTTCTGCCAGATGACCTCGTGGTGTCAGTGTGGATCTCAGATTGTCTTTCAGCTATATCTTCATGGATGAAGGAGAAACACGTCCAACTAAATCTCTCTGAGGCTATTTATAAAGCACCAAATCTCATAAGTTGTCTCAAGTAGTGCTGGGTTGAAAAAAAATCAGTTCGCCAATTTTCAGTCAATTCTCATTTTAGTTCCCACAGATCGATTCATACATCATATGAGGTCTGTCCATAAAGTATCGTACCTTTTTATTTATTTTTTTAAGTATATGGATTTGATTCATATGTTTTCACGTCAGACAAGCTTGAACCCTTGTGCGCATGCGTGAGTTTTTCCACGCCTGTCGGTGACTTCATTCGCCTGTGAGCACGCCTTGGGAAGGAGTGGTCCCGCCCCGTCGTCGGATTTTCATTGTCTGGAAATGATGGAATGATTTGGGTTTTTTTCCATCAGAATTTTTTCAGAAGCTGTTAGAGACTGGCACCTGGAAACCATTCGAAAAATTTATCTGGCTTTCAGAGAAAATTTTACGGGCTTCACAGAGAATAAGGTCTGTTAGTACAACTTTAAGGACCCCTTTAAGGATGCTCGACGCGCCACGCTCCGAGCTGCGAAGACGCGGCACAAGCCACCGGACCATTTCTAAACGGATGGCTCTGTGGATACGAGACCATCGTGTGCTCTTTCTCTGGTTATCACAAGAGCTGGACATCAGCCATTTTCCGGCAGATTTCACTTTTAACAAGAGATTTTGTCATGGAAAGCCGCGCGGAGGCTTTGCGCGTCACGACCGATTCGCTTTGGAAGCGAGACAAAGGAACACCTCCGTTTCGGTGTGTCAGAGGACAAGTTTGGACATCCAGCTCTCCACAATTTCACTGATACTTACTGGACTGGTAAGTGTCATGTGGGCCGCTGAAGAGGAGGTACTGCTGGCCCACCACCACCAGATGGTGCCCTGCTTGGAGTGCGGGTTTCAAGCTCGAGAGGGCGCCGGAGCCACTGGGAGTGACAGCTGTCACTCATCATCAGCACCAGCTGTCACTCATACAACTCATCACCATCACCATAAAGGCCAGACTGCAACTCCACCTCCTCGCCGAGAAATCAGCTACCATAAGAGGTAATATTCTCTGCTGTGTCTGAACCCTGACTTATTGTCTGAACTTCTTTGCAGCCGTTTTCCTGTGGTTTGCCTTATCTGAGGGATTGGCGTTAGGTGTGACCAGCGACGGCTTCGCTTCACACTCCAACCAGATAAGACAGGAGCTGCACGAGTGTGTGATTGGAGGTGGAGGTGCTCCCTCCCAAAAGAACACAGACTGTGGGATTACTGTGTGCGAACTCACACTCATCAACTCTGTTTCTGTTCTCTGCCAGCAGTACCAGGTCTGACAGCTGGAGATGGTGGCCACCTGGGGATCCAGGACTTGGCGGCTCCGGTGTTCTTCAGATCCGTTGGCGGTGAGGGCCGTGTGGGATCCGGCTCGGTTCTGGACGGACGTCTCCTATCCTCAAGCCTGCCCACACGTCACTCAACATATAATTGTTTGTAGTACCAAGAACTGTATTTGTCTGTATTCCGTTGTGCACTTCACAACATTAAATTTGTTTGGCTTATCCATTGCCCGTTCATTTAACGCCCCCTGTTGTGGGTCCGTGTTCCTACACTGAAGCACTGAAAGCCGAGATAGACATGTCCAAACTTGTCCTCTGACACGCCGAAACGGAGGTGTTCCTTTGTCTCGCTTCCAAAGTGAATCGGTCTCGTATCCACAGAGCCATCCGTTTAGAAATGGTCCGGTGGCTTGTGCCACATCGTCGCAGGTCGCAGCGCGGCGCGCTGAGCGTCCTTAAAGGGGTCCTTAAAGCTAGGTACGATACTTTATGGACAGACCTCGTGTATATATATATATATATATATATATATATATATATATATATATATATATATATATATATATATTTTATACCACAGTCAGTGAGAATTCCATGTCTAACTGGCGTGCATTATTTTTGTGTATACGCACACGTTGTTCGGCGAGTTAAGTCACTGTTATAATCACTCTGCTCTGGTCGTCACCATAGCAACTCACAAATCAGTTGGCGCAGATCAGCTGTATTTTGACAGGTGAATGACAGAAAAAAAGTGATAAAACATGGATTTCCAAGTGAATTTTAATATTTTTAACCAAAATGAAATGTTTGAGGAATGGAAAGAGGAGGAGAGCAAACGAGAAGAACAGCAAAAGCAACGGCGTACAGATTTAACATCGGACGAACTGGACAAGATTGAAGACGGGAAAGAAGAAGAGAACGGTTCTGTCCTTACGGGCTGCTGGAGCGCTCCGCATCAAAACAGCAAGCGTAGTTTCTGGACCTGTTACCAGAGTTGGCCACAGCTCCACACCGCAGAGAGGTGTGAGTGGCCCGCTGCGGCGCTTACCGAGCCCGCAGACTCAGTAAGCGCATCAGAGGCAAAATATCTTGAGACTGGCATAAAATAGTCCCAAATACTTACGCATTTTTATCAAGTTCTGTTAACTTAAATAAATATTTGTGTGTTAGCGTCGTGGTGTTTTAGACTCCGCGTCGTGCATTCAAACCGTATAATGCACGGCTTTTCATTGTTTAATCCTTACACACATATATATATATATATATATATATATGCGCACTTCTCACCAGCAATATAATAGCGTTTCGTAACCCTGTTTCGAGTGTGTTTAACAGGTGAAATTAAATTACCATTTCTCTCCATTAATTGTGGACCTGCTGGTTCTGATTTAGGAGTGGCATCCACAATTTATTTATCAACCTCTGTCAAAGCCATTTAAAGATGTCAGTCATGACTGCCGGAACTCTGTCTGTGTGGGCAAGAAAAAAGAAGACAGTCGTGCGCTATTTAATTCACACAGTAGTTTTTTTTTGTTTTTTTTTTGTTCCTTGTAATGTTCCATTTTCATGGGACAGCACACAAAGATTCTCTGGTGTGGATTGTGGGAGAACTTTTACCATAGTCATGTTCTCCAGCTGCAGGAGAATTTAGGAGAACTTCCTCCACTGCAGGAGAACTTTTCCATAGCCACATTATCCTGCTGTAGTGTGCCGCGCAGCGAGCACTGCAGGTGCGAGTTTTGTAGGGGAGACTGGAGCCATTATCCCCCGGAAATCTTTTAAATTTAGAACTCTCTGAAACACTACATGTTGAGAATTTCAGCAGAACAGTTCTTTATTCTGCAGCAAAATAATGGTTCCAGTCAGCCGTAACCACGCCAACGACACAGAGGCTCACAGCTCAGCACAGAACAACTCCCCGGTCTTCCTTCCTTCTTTCTTTCTTTCTCTCTCTCTCTCTCTCTCTCTCTCTCTCTCTCTCTCTCTCTCTCTCTCTCTCCCCTCTCCCCCTCCTTTGATGCACCAGACAGCCAGTAAACACAGAGAACACTGAACAGACAAAACATTATAACGTGAACATTATTGCAGGGTCGCTACAATATGTTACATAACGAGACAATCAGGTAACAGCTCAAAGAACAGGTTTATTAACACTAACCCAAATTGATATTGGATCAAATTGAAATAATCGATTCTGAATCTTAAGAATCGGAATCGAATTGATTCTTGAAATTTGAAGCAGTACCCAGCCCTAGCTTCAAGGTTTTTGACACAAGTATGGTCCAACCGTACCCACCCTAAGCACATTGGCAACATTGGACAGGAAGAAACACTCTCTAATATTTTTGATTAGAGGAAGAAACCTCAAGCAGACTAGAGAGTGAGATGGCCATCTGCTTTGCTCATACTACAAATACCAAAATTAGCTGCAACATTTCTGTCTTTGCATGTGTGACAATTCTTTGTTGTGCTTGGGTTTAGAGTCCAATAGCTGTTACCACCATTGGCTCAAAAGTCATCCAAATATTGAAGAGCAGTGTCTCACAAAATGAGCTGCAGTTGGCCAGTTGGTGATCAAAGCCAGATCAGTCATAGCAATAACATTCTCCAGAATTCATCAGTAAGATATTTCCAGAAGTCCTCAGCACACTCTGGATTTCTTCTGTTCCCTGTGCATCTCACATGGAAGGATCTGGGGGGATCAGATAGGTGGACAGAAGGATCTGTGAAGCTCTAAGCTGAGTCAACAGCACCCAGGTCCTTCTTGCTGCCGGTCCACTTCTTCAACAACATGACCTCAGACAAAGAACAAAACAGAAATCCATCAGCCGGAATCAACAGTTCACTGCAAAACAGTGAGGTAAAAGACATAGTACCAACATCCTTCGCTTCGTTAACATTCCCCAGATTAGGATGTGATGAGACTGAGTCTTTGTTAGAAGGAAAAATGTGATTCAGGACAACCAAGTGCTTTAATGTCAATTATAAGACAGAGTCTTATGAAATGTCTGGATTGAATGACTCCACAGAATCAGATCAAACCAGAACAGCAGATCCACCGTAGATGGCCTTAGACCTTAAATGGCTCACCGTCAGACAGAAGTGTGGGACTGAAGGTGGCCTGGAAATTAAAAACATTTCTGTGGTGCGGCAACACATTTGTCTCCATTCTTGGCAACGGTTTAGGGATGATGTTTATAAAGAATATCTGAATGCAGTGGATATGAAGTGAAAAAAGAAAGAAAAGAAAACATGGTGAATTTGATCATTACTTTGTTCTCTTTCTCTAGTCTGATCCATCCAGTGTTCCTCAGCTGGCGTGGCAGTTTGTTCACGTTCAGAAGACGGTGAACCCGGTCCTGGCTTTCTGCAAAGGAGAAACCGTGCACTTTCTCTTGGTAGGCAGTCCTTCAGCTCTGCAGTTTCACCTCATTCTCCAAATAAAGAGCTACAGTATGAATTTATTATATCAATTCATTTTTCACTTCATTCCGTTGAAGTCAGTTTAGTTACATGGCACCAAATCACACCATAAGACATGCTCAGGGGTGACACACGCCATGAATAAGGTCTAAACTTAAGGCCCTGTCACACCTTGATGATTTAACCAGTGTATGCCGACAGCCCCGTTTCTACTGAGTGGTCTGGGTTCGTACTGCGCGATATGCTACGTGTCTGAACAGTTAAGTCGTTAAGTTGTTGTGGCATAAAGTGCCGGCATTCTCTGCTTCAGGCTGAGAAATACACAAAACACAGAGGGATGTCTTTAAAAACGCTACTTTGCCACAAAGCAGCTTGGACTAAAGGAGAACAAAGAGCGGATTGGAACAAGCTAATGTCGAAGTTAGCATTAGCGCTACAGCTAACGATTTAGACTCATTGTGAACACCCCCTTTTCTACTTTTTTTTACTAATAGCCCAATTTCATAGCCTTAAGAGTGTGCATATCATGAATGCTTGGTCTTGTTGGATTTGTGAGAATCTACTGAATCTACTGGTACCTTGTTTCCCATGTAACAATAAGAAATACGAGGTCTGTTAGAAAAGTATCGGACCTTTTTATTTTTTTCAAAAACCATATGGATTTGCATCACGTGTGATTCCATCAGCCAAGCTTGAACCTTTGTGCGCATGCATGAGTTTTTTCACGCCTGTCGGTTGCGTCATTCGCCTGTGAGCAGGCTTTGAGTGAGCACTGGTCCACCCCTCTCATTGTTAAGGAAATGGCGGAATGATTTGGAGCTTTGCTGCATCAATTTTTCTTGAAACTGTGAGTGACCTCCAGGTGGACACCATTCGGAAAATTAATATGGCTTTCAGGGACAAATTTATGGGGATTACACAGATTAAGGAGTGCTCCAGCCAGTTTAAAGACCGCCCACAGCGTCTGAGAGCATTGCGCAAACCCCGCTGGAGCAACCAGATCATTTCCAACGTGAAGGCTTTGTTGATCTGGGACGTTGTCTGACTTTCACAGAAAGGCAGGAGGCGTGGACATCAGCACTTTTTCGGCACATTCCACTGTTACAGGAGTTTTTTTCATGGAAAAAGAAGCAGATGAATGCGCCACAGTGCCGCTCATGGCCGCTCCTCTTTCCATGACAAAAACTGCTGTAACATTTCTAAACTGGATGCTGTCTTGATCCGGTATGTCGTCTGACTAGCACAGGAATTGTGAAAAGACGTGGACATCAGCACTTTTTTGGCACATTAAGACAAATGTGCGGAGGAATTCCGCGCATCGTGGTGGAGCCGCATGGCGCAAAGCAACGCCGTGATGAAGCCTCACAGGACATGTTGGGGCCATGCTCAATTTCTCGGATATTCACACGACTGAAAAACAACCGGAAGCCGTCTGAAAGCCATCCTGTGAGACCAACACGGAGTTGGTTTTGTCCCGCGCCATGAGCGGCACGGTGGCGCATTCATCCGCTTCTTTTTCCATGAAAGAAACTCCTGTAACAGTGGAATGTGCCGAAAAAGTGCTGATGTCCACGCCTTCTACCTTTTTGTGAAAGTCAGACGACATCCCGGATCAACAAAGCCTTCACGTTGGAAATGATCTGGTTGTTTCAGCGGGGTTTGAGCCTGTTGATTGGCGCTCGGAGCACGCCGCGCTCTCAGACGCTGTGGGCGGTCTTTAAACCGTCTGGATCACTCCTTAATCTGTGTAATCCCCATAAAATCGTCCCTGAAAGCCATATTAATTTTCCGAATGTGTCTACCTGGAAGTCTCTCACAGTTTCAAGAAAAAATGATGCAGCAAAGCTCCAAATCATTCCGCCATTTCCTTAATGACGAGAGGGGTGGACCACTCCTTCCACAAGGCGTGCTCACAGGCGAATGACGCAACCAACAGGCGTGAAAAAACTCACGTATGCGCACGAAGGTTCAAGCTTGGCTGATGCAATCACACGTGATTCAAATCCATATGGTTTTTGAAAAAATAAAAAGGTCCGATACTTTTCTAACAGACCTCGTATGCTCAAAACCTGGATTAATCTTTTTAGTCACATAGCACTACTATTATTCTGAACACTACTGTACATGGGACCTATTCAAGGATAGATATGATATGCATTTCTAAACAGAATCTTCACAGAGTCATAGATACTGCAATAGAACCTATAACGTTATCTGATCATGGGCCTGTTAATATTTCTTTGAGTCTTCACAAAGAAAGACATTTTAAATGTTGGAGACTCAATGTTTCAATGCTGAGTAATGCAGAAATCCATACAAAATTAAAAGAGACAATAGAGGAATAATTCCTGCTGAATGATAATTGTGGGATGGAGCAAAAGGGGCGGATGTATTGAGTTGGCAGTGCAACTTCAGAAACAAAGATTAGCAAAACAGACAGAGCTTGAGAATGAAATTAGGAAAATAGAACAAAAACACAAAATGAATAGGGATGATAAGTAATTATTACAACTTAAAGAAGAAAGAATACCCTGGATAAATTACTTACATATGAAGCAGAAGGATCCATGGGCTTTACAGGGCAAAAATATTACGAGATGGGCAATCGTGCAAGTCGTCTATTAGCTTTTCAACTTAGAAAAGAACAAGATAGTCATGTATTACCAACAATAAGACACCCTTCTACAAGAGTGGAAATCTCACACCCAATACAAATTGCAGCTACATTTCAAGAATTTTATGAAAAGCTTTATACTCCAGATTTTCCTCAGGACAAAAATGACATGGAAAATGTTTTTAAAACATTGTTTTTAAATCATTAAAGAATAATAAAAGCCCTGGACCAGATGGTTTCAGTGAAGAATTATATAAAGCTTTCTCCAAAGAACTCATTCCAGAACTCATGATGTAAAGATCCTGAGTTCTGTTTTGGCCAAAATGATGCCGACATACATTGGGAAGTGAATTAAGGCAGACCAAACAGGTTTTGTTGCAGGATGACATGGTTCAAACAATATAAGAAGGGCATTAAATATTCAAACGATAGCTAAGAATTCCGTCCACCTTCAATGCTCGACGCGGAGATGTTGTTTGACAGGGTGGACTGCATCTACTTAAATTATACAATAGGGAAATTTGGATTTAGTTCTTCTTTCATTAGTGGGATTAATACTCTCAATAAAGATCCAGTATCAAGAATTAGAGTAAATGGCTACTGCTCCGAATCTTTCCAAATAAAGAGAGGGGTACGACAGGGCAACCTGGCAGCACCATTTCTCTTCAGTCTGTGTATCGAACCACTAGGAGAATGGATCAGAACAAATAAACAAATAGAAGGGATACAAGACCAGAGGGGTGTAGAACACAAAATATCTTTATTTGCAGACGATGTACTCTTGTATATCAAAAATCCACTGGCTTCAATTCCTCCTCTTACAGACTGTTTGTGTAAATTTGGAGAATTCTCTGGTTATACAATAAATGAAGGAAAATCTGAAGCAATGATGATAACAGGATGTTGGCCAAGCCAACTCAATTCCAATGTAAAATTTAGGTGGTCAACGGAAGGATTTAGGCATCTTGAAGTGATATTAATGGAGGATTCCTCAAAATCATATAAATCAGATTATGGTAAACTGTTGACACAAGTTAAAAATGACCTAGAAAGATGGCAAATACTTCCCTTATCTTTATTTGGTAGGATTGAAACTATAAGAATGAATGTGCTGCCATGGTTTCTTTTTCTTTTTCATTCTCTTCCAGTTACAGTTCCTAGCAGCATTTTACAACATGTAGATAGGCTGATATCCAAATTGATTTGGCCAAACAAACGCCCTAGAGTGAGACTTAAAGTTCTGAACTCCGCTAAAGGAAAGGGTGGATTAGCCCTTCCACATCTTAAGAGCTACTATTGGGCGGCCCAGTTTAAAGTTTTGGTCACATGGATCAGGATGGATATGGACACAAGATGGCTGCAGTTAAAGCATTGCTCACTGCCAGATAGACCAATATCAGTGTTGATATTCATGGACACAAAACAACAACAAAAACTGAAAATACAAAATGAGTGGGTCAAGTTCACAATAAGTGTTTGGTAAAATATTCAGAAACAATTCAGATTACCTCTTAGTTTATCTAGAGCTCCTAAAATAACAAATATGACAGATTTTCTACCTATGAGGCAGGATGGTGGTTTTTAAAGGTGGGCAGATAAGGGTCTCTCTACAATAAATCAATTATTCACTGCTACAAAACTTAAATCTTTCTCCCAAATTCAAAGTGAATTCCAATTACCAAACAGTGACCTATTTCGATTCTTTCAAATAAGACATCACTTGGAGAAACATAAAGAATTTGATTAAGTTAGGGAACAGCCAACAGAATTTGAGCAGTACTGGATAGAGGTTGTGGAAGATAAAAAGGAATTGAAAAAGATCATTTCTTCTCTGTATAAAATTATTCATACAGAGCAAGAGGAAAATACATTGGACATAAAAAATAAATGGGAATTAGAGCTTAATACAACCATTGAGGATATAGACTGGGAGAATTCATGTGGGGAGTGGCACAGATGTCTCAACAGCCCAAATTGGAGAGAGTTTAGTTAGAAGTTAAGAATGAGATTTTTTAGGACGCCTACCAGTGTAGCCAAATTTAACAGTAACATGAGCGCCCTCTGTTGGCGGAACTGTGGACAGCTGGGTAACTTCTCACATTTTCTGGGAATGTCCAAAGGTAAAGATTTTTTTGGGATAATGTAAATAAAGTAATTAAGAAAATCCTAAATTTAAATGTACCATTTGAGGCTTATCGAATAATATTAAGTGGTCAAACAAATGATGTTTTAGAAAAAGGAAAGTTCTGCATTTTAAAGGTTTTACTATTGGTTGCTCACAAAGTGATCACAGCTAATTGGTTGAAGCTGCATTTGCCTACTTTGGATCAAGAGATAAGTTAAGAAAAGAAAAGCCTTTATTCATCCCTCAATGGGGAAATTTCAGTGTCACATCGCAGCATAGAACAGTAGGAACAGACAGAAGAGCATGAAATAAAACAAACAAGCATCTCTTAAAAACAAGAACTAAAAAGCACTGAGTGCCGGGTAACGCTGAGGCTACCATTGTTCAGTTCAATGCTGCACTGCCGGAATGATATACACTGTCGGGATGTAAAAGTGATCAGATAAAGTGACTTCAGCATGAAATGTACGATAAGTTACTCTGGTATTTACAATATGGACAGGTTAAAATATAGTCGGTAAAGTGACTTAAGTTTGCACCATAAGTTAAATTATTGCACCTAATAAATACAGCAGGTAATGACATGGATATTGTCCTGGTTGCTATGGTTACCACAGTACTAGCATTGTTCATTGTACAGTCTGACAGCAGCCGGGAGAAACGATCTGCGGAATCTCTCCCTCACACAGCGAGGGTGGATGAGTCTGTCACTGAAACTGCTCTCCAGAGCAGACAGAACATCCTGCAGGGGGTGACACTCGTGGTCCAGCATAGATGTAAGTTTAGCCAGGACCCTCCTGTCCCCCACCTCCTGCACAGAGTCCAGAGGACAGCCCAGGACAGAGCAGGATTTCCTGATGATCTTATCCAGTCTTTTCCTGTCCCTCTCTGTGATGCTGCTGCTCCAGCAGACCACACCGTACAGGATGGCTGAAGCCACCACAGAGTCATAGAAGGTCCTCAGGAGTGGCCCCCTCAGTCCAAAAGACCTCAGCCTCCTCAGGAGGTAGAGGCGGCTCTGACCCTTCCTGTGAAGTGCGTCCGTGTTGTGAGTCCAGTCCAGTTTGTTGTTCAGATGAACACCCAGGTA
Source organism: Thalassophryne amazonica (assembly GCF_902500255.1). NCBI lineage: Eukaryota > Metazoa > Chordata > Actinopteri > Batrachoidiformes > Batrachoididae > Thalassophryne > Thalassophryne amazonica. The sequence continues at coordinate 99,477,113 of NC_047115.1, read as the reverse complement.
CTTATATGAGTCCACTCTCTCAATGTCCCTTCCCTGGATGTTCACTGGGGGGAGTGTAGTGGGGCGGCGTCTGAAGTCCACCACCATCTCTTTGGTCTTCCCTGCGTTGATGAGGAGGTGGTTCCTCTGACACCAGTCCACAAAGTCCTGCATTAGTCCTCTGTACTCCGCGTCATCATCGTCCATAATAAGTCCAATGAGGGCGGAGTCATTGAGAACTTCTGCAGGACACAGCTGTCCGTGTTGTGTCTGAAGTCTGCAGTGTAAAGAGTGAAGAGGAAGGGCACGAGGACCGTCCCCTGGGGGGCCCCCACACTGCAAGTCAGGAGGTCAGACACGCAGGACTACCTCACAAACCGGCCCGTTTGTGAGGTAGTCCAGGACCCACTCAGCCAGATCCTCGTCCACTCCTGCAATCACCAGCTTGTCCCTCAGGAGCTGCGGCTGGATGGTGTTGAAAGCGCTGGAGAAGTCAAAGAAAAGAATCCTCACAGCGCTGCCGGGTGGGACAGTGAGCGGAGCAGCAGGGAGATGATGGCGTCCTCCACTCCGATGCCAGGCCGGTAAGCAAATTGCTGTGGCTCCATAGCAGAGCTCACCGTGGAGCGGAGGTGACACAGGACGAGGCGCTCTAGGGTCTTCATCAGGTGGGATGTAAGTGCCACTGGCCTGAAGCTGTTGAGGTCCTTGGCGTGCGGTGTTTTGGGCACTGGGACCACACATGACGTTTTCCAGAGGTGTGGCACCGTCCTCAGCTTCAGGCTCAGGTTGAAGACCTGCTCCATGAACCCACACAGCTCATCTGCGCAGGATTTGAGGAGAATCGGGCTAATCTTGTCTGGACCTGCTGCCTTTTTGCTCTTTATCCTCTTCAACTGACTCCTGACCTGATCTGCGTGAAGATTAGAGAGCAGGTGGGGGGGAAGGTAGGGGTGGAGGAGGGGGAGGAGGTCTGGCTGGTGCCAGGATGTGTATTGGGAATGAAGCAGTCTGTGGTGGCGGTGTGAGCAGAGGTGTAAGGAGGGGGAGGGGGGATGCTAGGCAGAAGCACAGAAGACAGAGACAGAGCAGGGGGAGGAGGAGGAGGGGTTGTGTCGAACCTCAGGAAGTTCTTGTTGAGGTCGTTTGCCCATTGATGGTCACCTTCCGCCTGTGAACCCAGAGATGGTTTTCAAGCTGCTTCACACCCCCCGGATGTTCTGGTGTTGGAGCTGCTCCTCCAGCTTCCTCTTGTAGGCGGTCTGAGCTTTGCAAATTTCCCTCCTCAGTTCTCTCTGTATATTCTTCAGGGCCTCTCGGTTCCCTGACTTAAAGGCTCTCTTCTTCACCTTCAGCAGAGTCTTTATGTCAGGGTTAATCCATGGATTGTTGTTTGAGAAACACCGCATTGTCCGGGTAGGTACGGTGTTTTCAAAGCAGAAGTTGATGTAGTCTGTGATGCATTCTGTCATGGCGTTTATGTCCTCCTTGTGAGGGTCACAGAGTTCGGACCACACAGTTGTGCTGAAACAGTCTCTAAGGGCCGCCTCACTCTCTGCAGACCACTTCTGTACAATCCAAGACTCAGCAGGCTGCCTTCGCACAAGGGGGACATATACTGGTGCCAATTGGATGAGACTGTGGTCTGATCTGCCCAGTGGGGGAAGAGGTGTATGCCTCCTTCACACTGGCAAAAAAATAAGTCCAGTGTTTTATTGTCTCTGGTGGGACAGGTCACATACTGAGTGTGTGTGGGGAGGACAGAGGCAGGGTTGGAGTGGTTGAAGTCCCCAGTGGTGAGGAACAGGGCCTGTGGGTGTCTTGACTGCAGATCACTGATGCAATTTAGCAGATGCTCACAAGCGATTTCAGGGTCAGCAGATGGGGCTACATACACAGCTATCACCATAACTTGTGAAAACTCCTGAGTCAGATGATATGGTCTCATGCTAACAGCAAGAAGTTTGATGTGTTTGTTGCACATCTGCATCTTAACAGTACAGTGTTCTGCTTTGGACCATTTTTCACTCACATAAACTGAAAGTCCTCCTCCTCTCCGCTTCCCAGTCTCCTCCGTCCTGTCCAAGCGTAGCAGATGAAAGTTGTCTGGCTACAGCAGAGTCTGGGATGGTCGGGGTGAGCCAGGTCTCCGTGAAGATCATCAGTGCACAGTCTCTGTATTCCCGCTGGTACCGTGTGAGCGCAGTCAGCTCGTCACACTTTCCGGTAATAGATCTTACGTTACCGGTGATCACAGAGGGAAGTGCAGGACGAGGACGATGTTTCTTCTCTTGGATCCTGCGTCCGGCCCGACATCCACGACGAAAACTGCGTAATATGTCCGCGGGGATGTTGTTTTCTTCTTTGTCCCATGGGAAAAGCCGAGCAGCTCCTCTCAGGGCGATCAGCTGTTCCTTTGTGTAGACATTAGGCGCGCGCACTCAGGGGGTGTCCCGACACACATCGTGGCAAAAACAGGTAAAAATATCCACAAATTTGCAGAAAAATACTGTGTCAGCGTAGCCCTAGTCTTACAGTAAGTGTAACAAAAAAAAAAATAAAATAAACGGCCAGTTGCCGGATGAAAAGTTGGAAAAAAGTGCGCAAATATGGAGCTGCGAAGTGACCCAGCTGCAACCACTTGGAAGCGCCGGAACAAATGGATCCAAAGATTAAAGTCTGTAAATTGTATGGAAGAAATTACAGCTATCCTGAGTTTAAAGAAGGACATTTATTTAAGAAAATGCTCATCTGTTATTCTTTACTTAGAAAAGAAATGTCTTTTGGATTTATTTATATTATTATTATTTTATTTACACCCCCCCCCCCTTTTTTTCTCTCTTTTGCTGTTTCTTGCTCATTGTGAATTTTCACCATGTTGGAATTATTTGTCCTAAATAACGAGTGTGCTTACATGTCAAGGAATATTCCGTTTTAATAAAAGTTCAGGAAAAAAAAAACTGCTTTTCTTCAGCCACAGCAAGGAAATAAATTATTTTCAGATGTCGTTTTCCAAAATCAGGAGGCTTCATGTGGATAAGTTTTCTTCAGACTGTGATGATGAATCAAACTGAAACGAACAGGTTAGATTAAAACTTTACATTTACTCTGTGTGTGAATGGTTTTAATATTTGAAACAGTCTGAAGTGTTCACATGAGGACTGCAGCTTTCAACCAACCAGTGCACAGCATCAATGGGCATATTTTGACTTATGAGTAATGTAATGGCTGTCTGCTGTGGTCATACTCTTATTGCTGCTGTTGTTGTTGTCATTGCTCATCTTTTGGCTGCCATCAGGTGTTCAGGGTCATCAGTGGTGGCTCCTACAAAATTTCTCAGAAGGGACAATTTTTTTCAAAATGATTAAGGCAACACATTCAGTAAATACATAAAACAGACAATCGTATCAACTTGTTGTTAGCTGACTAAATCACACAGCAACACCTCCAGTAGGTGGCAGCATACAACAGAAAGATTTCCCTGTAGCTACAAAAATTATAGGTGGATCGTCACCTCACAGTTGTGGCAGATCAAGATGCTGATTAGACAGGATGATTAGTGCACAGGTGTGCCTTAGGCTGGCCACAATAAAAGGCCATTATTACAGGTATTGTTAGACTAGAGCATTTTGTACTTCTTAAATGTGTCTCTGTCCACTACTTTAGGTCAAGAGGGAGGAGACAGGGACTATCCATGTCATCAAGCAAAGACAACTCCACCTTAACTGTGATATTATAAGCCTCAATGTGAGTACACGCTTCAATGTTCTTTCACATTCTGTGGACATGTTGGAAAAGTCATTCTAATCAGGACAAACGGGTCATTAGCCATGGTGACTAACAGGTCCTTAGCCATAGTGGTCAACAGGTCCTTAGCCATGGTGGCTAACAGGTCCTTAGCCATAGTGGTCAACAGGTCCTTAGCCATAGTGGTCAACAGGTCCTTAACCATGGTGGCTAACAGGTCCTTAGCCATAGTGGTCAACGGGTCCTTAGCCATTGTGGCTAACAGGTCCTTAGTCCTTAGTCCTTAGCCATAGTGGTCAACAGGTCCTTAGCCATAGCGGTCAACAGGTTCTTAACCATGGCGGCTAACAGGTCCTTAGCCATAGTGGTCACAGGTCCTTAGCCATGGTGGCTAACAGGTCCTTACCCATAGTGGTCAACAGGTCCTTACCCATAGTGGTCAACAGGTCCTTAACCATGGTGGCTAACAGGTCCTTGGGTCCTTAGCCATAGTGGTCAACAGGTCCTTAGCCATGGTGGTCAACACATCCTTAGCCATGGTGGTAAACATGCCCTTAGTCATGGTGGTCAACATGTCCTTAGTCATGGTGGTCAACAGGTCCTTCAATTCAATTTTCAATTCAATTTTTTTTATATACCGCCAAATCACAACAAACAGTTGCCCCAAGGTGCTTTATATTGTAAGGCAAGGCCATACAATAATTATGTAAAACCCCAACGGTCAAAACGACCCCCTGTGAGCAAGCACTTGGCTACAGTGGGAAGGAAAAACTCCCTTTTAACAGGAAGAAACCTCCAGCAGAACCAGGCTCAGGGAGGGGCAGTCTTCTGCTGGGACTGGTTGGGGCTGAGGGGAGAGAACCAGGAAAAAGACATGCTGTGGAGGGGAGCAGAGATCGATCACTAATGATTAAATGCAGAGTGGTGCATACAGAGCAAAAAGAGAAAGAAACAGTGCATCATGGGAACCCCCCAGCAGTCTACGTCTATAGCAGCATAACTAAGGGATGGTTCAGGGTCACCTGATCCAGCCCTAACTATAAGCTTTAGCAAAAAGGAAAGTTTTAAGCCTAATCTTAAAAGTAGAGAGGGTGTCTGTCTCCCTGATCTGAATTGGGAGCTGGTTCCACAGGAGAGGAGCCTGAAAGCTGAAGGCTCTGCCTCCCATTCTACTCTTACAAACCCTAGGAACTACAAGTAAGCCTGCAGTCTGAGAGCGAAGCGCTCTATTGGGGTGATATGGTACTACGAGGTCCCTAAGATAAGATGGGACCTGATTATTCAAAACCTTATAAGTAAGAAGAAGAATTTTAAATTCTATTCTAGAATTAACAGGAAGCCAATGAAGAGAGGCCAATATGGGTGAGATATGCTCTCTCCTTCTAGTCCCCGTCAGCACTCTAGCTGCAGCATTTTGAATTAACTGAAGGCTTTTTAGGGAACTTTTAGGACAACCTGATAATAATGAATTACAATAGTCCAGCCTAGAGGAAATAAATGCCTGAATTAGTTTTTCAGCATCACTCTGAGACAAGACCTTTCTAATTTTAGAGATATTGCGTAAATGCAAAAAAGCAGTCCTACATATTTGTTTAATATGCACTTTGAATGACATATCCTGATCAAAAATGACTCCAAGATTTCTCACAGTATTACTAGAGGTCAGGGTAATGCCATCCAGAGTAAGGATCTGGTTAGACACCATGTTTCTAAGATTTGTGGGGCCAAGTACAATAACTTCAGTTTTATCTGAGTTTAAAAGCAGGAAATTAGAGGTCATCCATGTCTTTATGTCTGTAAGACAATCCTGCATTTTAGCTAATTGGTGTGTGTTCTCTGGCTTCATGGATAGATAAAGCTGGGTATCATCTGCGTAACAATGAAAATTTAAGCAATACCGTCTAATAATACTGCCTAAGGTAAGCATGTATAAAGTGAATAAAATTGGTCCTAGCACAGAACCTTGTGGAACTCCATAATTAACTTTAGTCTGTGAAGAAGATTCCCCATTTACATGAACAAATTGTAATCTATTAGACAAATATGATTCAAACCACCGCAGCGCAGTGCCTTTAATACCTATGGCATGCTCTAATCTCTGTAATAAAATTTTATGGTCAACAGTATCAAAAGCAGCACTGAGGTCTAACAGAACAAGCACAGAGATGAGTCCACTGTCCGATGCCATAAGAAGATCATTTGTAACCTTCACTAATGCTGTTTCTGTACTATGATGAATTCTAAAACCTGACTGAAACTCTTCAAATAGACCATTCCTCTGCAGATGATCAGTTAGCTGTTTTACAACTACCCTTTCAAGAATTTTTGAGAGAAAAGGAAGGTTGGAGATTGGACTATAATTAGCTAAGATAGCTGGGTCAAGTGATGGCTTTTTAAGTAATGGTTTAATTACTGCCACCTTAAAAGCCTGTGGTACATAGCCAACTAACAAAGATAGATTGATCATATTTAAGATCGAAGCATTAAATAATGGTAGGGCTTCCTTGAGCAGTCTGGTAGGAATGGGGTCTAATAAAAATGTTGATGGTTTGGATGAAGTAACTAATGAAAATAACTCAGACAGAACAATCGGAGAGAAAGAGTCTAACCAAATACCGGCATCACTGAAAGCAGCCAAAAATAACGATACGTCTTTGGGATGGTTATGAGTAATTTTTTCTCTAATAGTTAAAATTTTGTTAGCAAAGAAAGTCATGAAGTCATTACTAGTTAAAGTTAATGGAATACTCAGCTCAATAGAGCTCTGACTCTTTGTCAGCCTGGCTACAGTGCTGAAAAGAAACCTGGGGTTGTTCTTATTTTCTTCAATTAGTGATGAGTAGAAAGATGTCCTAGCTTTACGGAGGGCTTTTTTATAGAGCAACAGACTCTTTTTCCAGGCTAAGTGAAGATCTTCTAAATTAGTGAGACGCCATTTCCTCTCCAACTTACGGGTTATCTGCTTTAAGCTACGAGTTTGTGAGTTATACCACGGAGTCAGGCACTTCTGATTTAAAGCTCTCTTTTTTAGAGGAGCTACAGCATCCAAAGTTGTCTTCAATGAGGATGTAAAACTATTGACGAGATACTCTATCTCACTTACAGAGTTTAGGTAGCTACTCTGCACTGTGTTGGTATATGGCATTAGAGAACATAAAGAAGGAATCATATCCTTAAACCTAGTTACAGCGCTTTCTGAAAGACTTCTAGTGTAATGAAACTTATTCCCCACTGCTGGGTAGTCCATCAGAGTAAATGTAAATGTTATTAAGAAATGATCAGACAGAAGGGAGTTTTCAGGGAATACTGTTAAGTCTTCTATTTCCATACCATAAGTCAGAACAAGATCTAAGATATGATTAAAGTGGTGGGTGGACTCATTTACATTTTGAGCAAAGCCAATAGAGTCTAATAATAGATTAAATGCAGTGTTAAGGCTGTCATTCTCAGCATCTGTGTGGATGTTAAAATCGCCCACTATAATTATCTTATCTGAGCTAAGCACTAAGTCAGACAAAAGGTCTGAAAATTCACAGAGAAACTCACAGTAACGACCAGGTGGACGATAAATAATAACAAATAAAACTGGTTTTTGGGACTTCCGATTTGGATGGACAAGACTAAGAGTCAAGCTTTCAAATGAATTAAAGCTCTGTCTAGGTTTTTGATTAATTAATAAGCTGGAATGGAAGATTGCTGCTAACCCTCCGCCTCGGCCCGTGCTACGAGCATTCTGACAGTTAGTGTGACTCGGGGGTGTTGACTCATTTAAACTAACATATTCATCCTGCTGTAACCAGGTTTCTGTAAGGCAGAATAAATCAATATGTTGATCAATTATTATATCATTTACTAACAGGGACTTAGAAGAGAGAGACCTAATGTTTAATAGACCACATTTAACTGTTTTAGTCTGTGGTGCAGTTGAAGGTGCTATATTATTTTTTCTTTTTGAATTTTTATGCTTAAATAGATTTTTGCTGGTTATTGGTGGTCTGGGAGCAGGCACCGTCTCTACGGGGATGGGGTAATGAGGGGATGGCAGGGGGAGAGAAGCTGCAGAGAGGTGTGTAAGACTACAATTAGTCCTTAGTCATGGAGGTCAACAGGCCCTTAGTCATGGTGGCTAACAGGTCCTTAGTCATGGAGGTCAACAGGTCCTTAGTCATGGAGGTCAACAGGTCCTTAGTCATGGAGGTCAACAGGTCCTTAGTCATGGAGGTCAACAGGCCCTTAGTCATGGTGGCTAACAGGTCCTTAGCTATAGTGGTCAACAGGTTGCTAGTGAAAATACTGAACAGTGGGAAAGTCTGCTAACGAGTCTTTCATTGGATTCAGGTGTGTTGGAGCAGGGAGACAACTAAGAGTGTCAGGAAGGTGGCTCTCGAGGGCCGAACTTGGCCACCCCTGATTTAGAGTGAAATTGGATTTCAAATATTCAGGTGCTAAACCATAGGCCAGATTGTAGACATGATTTAGTCTCACTTGATCCATCCTCTTGTCAACAGGCAGATTATACAGCTGAACAAAATCTTCAGGTCTGATACGTGTCCTTGGAGGAACATTTAGTGTGTTTTTTAAAGTGATAAGTCTGTGCGCAGAATATTGGTTTCACTGGCAGTATTACTTCAGTAGATATTTAAAGGTGATCAGATTTTGCAGTCATTTGATCAACAATCAAAGTCAAGGTTTATTTTCTTGTACGAGGTCTGTCAATAAAGTATAGGTCCTTCTTATTTTTTTCAAAAACTATATGGATTTCATTCATATGTTTTTACGTCAGACATGCTTGAACCCTCGTGCGCATGCGTGAGTTTTTCCACGCCTGTCGGTGACGTCATTCGCCTGTGAGCACTCCTTGTGGGAGGAGTCGTCCAGCCCCTCGTCTGAATTCCTTTGTCTGAGAAGTTGCTGAGAGACTGGCGCTTTGTTTGATCAAAATTTTTTCTAAACCTGTGAGGCACATCGAAGTGGACACGGTTCGAAAAATTCAGCTGGCTTTCGGTGAAAATTTTAACAGTTGATGAGAGATTTTGAGGTGATACTGTCGCTTTAAGGACTTCCCACGGAGCGGGACGTCGCGCAGCGCTCCAAGGCGCTGTTGTCAGCCTGTTTCAAGCTGAAAACCTCCACATTTCAGGCTCTATTGATCCAGGACGTCGTGAGAGAACAGAGAAGTTTCAGAAGAAGTCGGTTTTGCGCCAATCCGTCCGCAAGCCGACGCGCCAATCCGTCCGCACGTCTTTCATTAAAAAAATCTCCTTTAACAGTGGAATGTCCGGATAAACTGCTGATTCCGACCTCTTCTGAAAGTTCTCTGTTCTCTCACAACGCCCTGGGTCAACAGAGGCTTAAATTTGGAGGTTTTCAGCTTGAAACAGGATGACGACGTTGCCTCAGAGCGCTGCGCGACGTCCCGCTCCGTGGGAAGTCCTTACAGCGATAGAAACAATCCAAAATCTCTCATCAGCCGTTAAAATTTACACCGAAAACCAGCTGAATTTCTCGAATGGTCTCCACTCGGATGTGCCTCACAGTTCTTGAAAACATTTTGATCAAGCACAGCGCCAGTCTCTCAGCAACTTCTCAGACAATGAAAATCCGACGAGGGGGCTGGACCACTCCTTCCACAAGGCGTGCTCACAGGCGAATGACGTCACCGACAGGCGTGGAAAAACTCACGCATGCGTACGAGGGTTCAAGCTTGGCTGATGTAATCACACATGATTTAAATCCATATAGTTTTTTAAAAAATAAAACTGTCGGTTTCTTTTCTAATAGACCTCGTATATCCGATCACAACTGGGGCTGGTGTGTTGGGCCAAGACAGAACCTTACCATATGACATGGACCACTCTGGCACGTCAGAAGCCACACAGCCGACTGCACGCAACAGACGGAAATGGGTCTAGGATGCAGGGCTCAAGGAGAAACAAGGAGAAAAAGGACAGTTGAAGGGCACAGGGGCCACCAGGGCCACCGGATCAGGACGTCGAACCGTCAGGGGAATGGCCCAGGCGATCCCAAAACACATCCCCACAATGCCCCCCCCCCCCCCATGGAGGCACAGGAAGAAACCCCACACACAAGGGGAAGCACACAGGGCACCGGCGTAGGCCTACAAAAGGGGTCACCCCAGAACCACACCATCTGGGCCACGGCCCCCAAGGGCAGAGCGAGCAGGTGCGAGCAGCTAAGGAGCCAGTAGGACCGAACCCCAAGCCTGGGCACGGACCACCGAGCCAGCGAGGGTGAGATCCAGCCCCCGGTCAAGGGGCGGGTCCAGAACCCCCGAGACAGCAAGCGTATGAGACTCCCCCAACACAGCCTGCAGGACCTCCCCCAGACAACACCCCAAACACCTAAGCCCAAGATCAAGAGACTACCCAAGTGAGAGCAGGACAACACCTCCCCAGTGCCACCACACGTGCCCCACTGCAACACCCACCCCCCAACGGGCCGCGGCACCCTGAGCCCCACAAGCCCCAGAGCAGGGTCCCAAGACTACGGCAGAACAGGACAGATGGCCCACCCCCCACACCAATACCTGAGCGCCTTGGGGCAACTGTTTGTTGTGATTTGGCGCTATACAAGAAAAAAGTTGATTGATTGATTGATTGATACCCCAGACATCCCGACCATCCGAGGCCGACCCCACATGCCACACTCACCCTACCTAACAAACCCACCCTTGTTATTATAATTAATCTCTCTTGATGTGTGCGACCCTGTGAGTGAGCAAAGATAAAGTGTTGCATTAAGCCCCTGTCACATTGGCGTATTCGCAGAGCTGCTCATTGCAGCGTATCATCTACGCTGCAATGAGCAGCTCTCCGCCCACTTTACGTGGAGTTTTTTCTCAATACGCAGCAGTATGTTGAGGGCTATGCACGTAGGATGGAAGAAATTAAACGTTTAATTTTCTTCGGCGTACAGCACAGCATGGAGCCTTCACGCGAGTACACACAGCGCCGTGCTACTGTTCGCTACTGTGAGCCCGCCCACGCTGCCACACGGTACTGTATGCCATTTCACACCTCCTGCCAGGCTCCATTGTTCTTCTGGAGCTATAAATACTGCAAGATCGTTGCTTCACTTTATCATACTGGACTCATTATATGAGGACTGTTCACTGTGTCGCAAAGCTGACTGTTGTCGTTTCATAAAAGCGCTCTCTCTCTCTCTCTCTCTCTCTCTCTCTCTCTCTCTCTCTCTCTCTGTGTGTGTGTCTAATCAGAGCTGTGACTCTTTGAAATAAAAGCGCACTTGCTGCATGTCGGTGCGATCATCAGACGACCTGATCGATCAGGTCTGATCAAATCAGCGGACCTGATCGGAGCAACTGGAGGTTTAAAAGTTTAACGAGTGACAGCGTTTCGTTCAGAGCAGCTTTTACCACAGCCAGACTCAGCAGCATCTGGACACAAAGAAAGTGATCCACCAAGAAAAAAAAATAAAATAAAAAATAATGTTAAATGCCACACCACACCTGCAGTAGAGAACAGAGCGCACTTCCACAGAGGCAGAAAATAGCACTGAACTGGTGCAGCATGGCACACGTGACTGTGTGCACACATTAAAACGCGAACACACACAGCTGTGAGTATGAATAAACACTGAAAAAGGCTGAGTACGCGTGTATTTCGGGTGCATTTAAATGAAACACAACACCGCAATGAGCAGCTCTATGAATACGCCACTGTGACAGGGGCTTTAGAAGCAGGGCAGGAAGGGCAGGTGGCAGATCATCATGGGAGACTGCAGTACACTGCTTCTTCTTCTTCTTCTTCTTCCAGCTGTTCCCATTAGGGGGCGCCACAGCAGATCAGTCGTTTCCATCTCACCCTGTCCTCTGTATCTTCCTCTGTCTCACCAACCACCTGCATGTCCTCTCTCAGCACATCCATAAACCTCCTCTTTGCCCTTCCTCTTCTCCTCCTGCCTGGTGGCTCCATCATCAGCATCCTTCTCCCTATATACCCTGGGTCCCTCCTCTGCACATGTCCAAACCATCTCAGTCTCACCTTTCTGACTTTGTCTCCAAACTGTCCCTCTGATATGTTCATTCCTAATTCCTAGTGCTCTTTCTTAGCCTGAAACCATATTGCTGCTCTCAGATCTTCACCTGTTTTCTAAGCCTAGCTTCTACTCCTCTTTCCCATAAGTTCATGCTGTGGCTGATCAACTTAAAGTAGACCTGCATTGAAATAAATGTGGTCAGATTTCAGAAAGAAATAGCTAATATGTATTTATAAGACCCTTGTGAATGCAGTAAAGTAAATCTGTAAGCCCAAATTTGTAATTCAGCTGAGAAATCTTCGTTTAAAAATGACAAATTTGCAGCTAAAATTTAGCCCTCCGTGAAAACAGTTTGTACATCCGTATCATTTCCATGATGTCAGTGACAAGACGACGCACTCCCGCCTTCAGTCCGATCCCGTATTGAAATTGATTTTATCTGTTAGTAATGTTACTGTTATACACATCCTGGTTTCAACATCCAAAAGTAAGCTGCACTGAATGTGAGATACAGCTCTGCATGCCCAGTCTGCATGCTCAGATCAACAGCGAGCAACATCGACAGCGGGCGTCGTTCTTCCCCGACGCCTCACTCTCACTGCTCCTGATGCATTACCGAGTGCATGCGGTCGTTAAATGCCTCCGCGGGCCACTCACACCCCCGTGTCTGCTGTGCAGCTGCAGACACGTCCCTGTCTACTGAATGGAGGTGCAGCCAACTTGGCACAAGTCCAGAGACTACGCTCACCGTTTTAATGCGGAGCGGCCGGTGACACCTGTCGCCCGCAAGGACAGACTTCTTGCATCAAAATCCGCAGCACCGCACATCTCGGTAATCGGAGCAGCAGAGCTCCGTGGCCGCTGAGAGAGGTTTATATCTTTTTAATGATTTGGATTCTTTGCGGGTCTCGCCTCCGTACCCCGCGACGGTACACCAGAGGTGAAAGACAGTAGATTTTCAATGCGACACCACTCAATCAAACGGACGTATGAAAAAGTCCCCAAAAATAATTTTCAAGCACAAATAAAAGAAATGTGTACTCACCAAACGTGCCGCAAGACAATATGAAGTTTTAAAAAAAGTAGATCCTTCCGTAGAAGACAAGAAAAAGGTGCAGATGCAAAGTGACGTAAATCCACAAATTACAATTGGCGCAATGCATGCTGGGAAAGGATCTTGTCTGTGACGTCTCGGCAGCGTCCATGATGAGAGGGACAATTTGCGGAGGGCTAAATGTTAGCTGTAAATTTGTCATTTTCAAATGAAGATTTCTCCGTTGAATGACAGATCTGGGCTTGCAGATTTACTTTACTACATTCAGAAGGATCTTATGTGTAAATGTAAGTCATTTTTTGTTCAAAAAATCTGACTGCATTTTTTTCAATGCAGGTTTCCTTTAATGCCTCTGTAGTTACTGCAGCTCTGCACATCATCCTTGTTCTGAGGTGAACAGAAAAAATTACAGATTTTTTTTTTAAAGCATGTACAGTTTGTGGTTATTTTTTGTTCTCTCTCTCCCAGATCTGACAGTTTTAGGACTTGCTGAGAAATGTCACATCGTGTTTGTGTCACTCTGTGTTTGTGTCTCTGCAGTGGATTAACAGCTGCACATTGGTCCTGTTGGACAGCCATGAAAAGCTACACGTTGTTGACCGTTCCACGCATGAGGTGTTGGAGACAATGGATCTGGACCAGGTGCAGCTGGTGTACAACAGTCGACATTTCAAATCACTGGCCACAGGAGGAAATGTGTCGCAGGCTCTGGTGAGGGATTACGTGAACGAGGACAGGCCCTCCTATCAGGTGCTTTCATAGATTTATTGGTGAAAGTGGCAGAGGTCAAGAGGTCGTTCTTCCCCCATCCTGACGTGCAGTCAGGTCCATCAGGAGCTGCACACTAACACAACGCTGGTATTTTGACTTCTGTGTGACGGAGGTCAACTCAGTCATTCAGGGTATTCGTATAGTGTCGACTTTTAGATGTTAGCTACAAATACTGCATGGAGCATTCACAAATCATCACTTTTACAGCCAGTTTTCTTCAGACAAGTCAGGGGATGAACACATGAACATTTCCAAGATGCTGAATATGTCTTAGTCTTCATTTCAATCAGTCATTAAACAAATAAAACATTCCGATACTGTACAGTAATTCTGTCTGGAGGAGGCAGTTCTGAAAAAATTGAGTGACTGTGTCTGAAGGAGAAGAGTGAGGGAAGCCACCAAGATACTCTGAAGGAGTTTCAGGCTTCCATGGCTGTGACTGGAGAAACTGTGTATCATGAAACTTTTCAGTGTTGCATCTCCAGTTACACAGTTTCATGGCGGAGACTCGAACCGAAATTCAGTCTACTTGCTCATACAACAGAACAGTAAGTAAGTCCCTTCGGCTGCTCCCTTGTTTGCACTCGGGGTCGCCACAGCAAATCCAAGGTGCATGTTGATTTGGCACAGGTTTTACACCGGATGCCCTTCCTGACGCAACTCCACATTACATGGAGAAATGTGGCAGGGGTGGGATTTGAACCCAGAACCTTCCGAACTGAAACCAAACGCATTAACCACTTGGCCACCACCCCTGCTTCATACAACAGAACAGTAATACATGAATTTACACTGTATGCACAATTTGAGACGAGTGAGTATTCTGTGACCGGATCAGCATTCCTATGCATATTTCCCGACTCCAAGCTGATAAATCTGAAGGTCGATTGGATTGAAGCTTTCTCAGATGATCCGAGTTTGTGTCATGAGAGTGGGTGAAGTGGCAAAGACCTCCAGCTGCACAGCCTGGAAGGTCATCCGCTTCTTCTCCAACAGCTCCACAAGTACAACCCCAATTCCAATGAAGTTGGGACATTGTATAAAATGTAAATAAAAGAATACAATGATTTTCAAATCCTCTTCGACCTATATTTAATTGAATCCACCACAAAGACAAGATATTTAATGTTCAAACTGATAAACTTTATTGTTTTTGTGTAACTATTTGGTCATTTTGAAATGGATGCCTGCAACAGGTTTCTAAAAAGCTGGGACAGTGGTATGTTTCCCACTGTGTTACATCACCTTTCCTTCTAACAACACTCAATAAGCGTTTGGGAACTGAGGACACTAATTGTTGAAGCTTTGTAGGTGGAATTCTTTCCCATTCTTGCTTGATGTACGACTTCAGTTGTTCAACAGTTCGGGGTCTCCGTTGTCGTATTTTGTGCTTCATAATGCGCCACACATTTTCAGTGGGCGACAGGTCTGGACTGCAGGCAGGCCAGTCTAGTACCCGCACTCTTTTACTACGAAGCCACGCTGTTGTAACATGTGCAGAATGTGTCTTGGCATTGTCTTGCTGAAATAAGCAGGGACGTCCCTGAAAAAGACGTTGCTTGGATGGCAGCATGTGTTGCTCCAAAACCTGGATGTACCTTTCAGCATTAATGGTGCCATCACAGATGTGTAAGTTGTCCATGCCATGGGCACTAACACACCCCCATACCATCACAGATGCTGGCTTTTGAACTTTGCACTGGTAACAGTCTTCAAATTCTCTGAATCTTCTGATTATATTATGGACTGTAGATGATGGAATCCCTAAATTCCTTGCAATTGAACGTTGAGAAACATTTTTGCTTGTGAATGGCTGAGACTTTTGGGGATGCTCCTTTTATACCCAATCATGACACACTTGTTTCCAGTTAACCTGTTCCCCATTGGAATGTTCCAAACACGTGTTCTTTGAGCATTCATCAAATTTCCCAGTCTTTTGTTGCAGTGTTTCAGGCATCCATTTCAAAATGAGCAAATATTTTGACAAAAACAATAAAGTTTATCAGTTTGAACATTAAATATCTTGTCTTTGTGGTGTATTTAATTGAATATAGGTTGAAGAGGATTTAAAAATCATTGTATTCTGTTTTTATTTACATTTCACACAACTTCCCACCTTCATTGGAATTGGGGTTGTAGTTAAATCAATCTTAGAAATAAAACTCAGGAACCAAGAAGAGTTGAATACAAAAAGGTTTCATGGGTCAAAATGCAGTTGATGGCTTTAATCCCGGGATCACACTGTCGCATTCATTCCAGGTCTCATTTTTAATCGTCTGTGTGGAACCTCCTTTCTTCAGGGTCGACCCCTGGACTTTTCTTTGGACACTTCAGAAAAAGGCCCAAAATCAGTCATCACAAGGCTTTTTTAGGTTTTTACAGTCTTGTTGCCTCAGTTCTATTTTTTAAGTGTTGCTTCTGGATTTCTGACTAAATTATTTCTGAACTCTTTTCTGTACATTTTTAAAAGACGTTGTGAATAATGTAAAAAAAAAAACCCCATTAAAATCATTCAAAACATGCATATTTGATTCAAAGCTTTTTCAGATGGATGATTGTTAAAATTAGCTCAGTAAATGGTAAATGGACTGCATTTATAAAGCGCTTTTCCATCTGCATCAGACGCTCAAAGCACTTTACAATCATGCCTCACATTCACCTCGATGTCAGGGTGCTGCCATACAAGGCGCTCACTACACACCAGGAGCAATAGGGGATTAAAGGCCTTGCCCAAGGGCCCTTAGTGATTTTCTAGTCAGGCGGGGATTTGAACCCATGTTCTTCCGGACTCACAAGTAAACAAGTAATTCACCGGCTTCAAAATCAATAAATGATCAAGTGATCACTTTAAGAATTTAATGGAAGATCCAAATCTTTTATTACCAAGTATACAGAGTGTTAGATCAAATCTTTTATTGTCTTGTGTATGTCCTTCATCAAGGGCGTGGCCTAAAGTGGTCATCACCTTATATCAGGGTGTGGATAATTATTTACCTCAGACAAAATGTGCTAAAAAAGACGTTTTAGCCTCAAGACACTTTTCAGAAACAAGATTACTTCTTCGATATGTGAGTTGTGACTGATGCTGGACAACGCTTGCTTTTATTTATTGATTTGTGAACGTCTCTTCTCATCAGTAACTATGTCTTTCTGCTCCAGGCTTTAGTGGGAGAAAAGGCCTGCTACCAGTCCGTCTCCAGCTATGCAGGACAGATCATCTATCTTGGCATCAAGGTACTGTGTTGTATGTCTGTTTGCAGGCATTACAACTATTGGTGTGGTTGGAGTCTAAACGCGTTCCATTCATTAAAAAAGCAAACATTAAAAGGCACTCATAGGGCTCTGCACCAGCACGGGGGGCAGGGACATAAAACAATGGAGAACATCACAGAAGAGTGACTCACACAATTACACTGAAGAGCTTGATTGTACCAAGCTGGGAGATGGAACAATCTGGCAAGAGTGGACTGAAAAACCACTCCTGCTTGCTCGATGAGGTGATGAAGCTCAGGTGTGCAGGCTGCCAGGTGTCTGAATCAGCTACTTCACTGACAGAGCTCAGACAGATAGAGAACACAAACACAAAAACAGTCCGACAAAAGCTGTGGGTCCTAACAGTACACCAATCCTCCCCGATGGGATCCCCTCTGTGACCTGCCATGCTTGTCCATATGGGCGTGGTGGAAGTCCTGGCTCAACGAGGGTTTCAGAATGAAGACACAGGAAATCAGAGACTGCTCCTCAGGACATCAGCCCAGATGGTGCACATCCAGCAGTCAGCACATGAAGAAAGCTGGACAGCCATTCAGGAGCTGGGCAGGTGGAGTGACCAGTGGGATGGAAGTGACTGGATCAGGCAGGAGCTGTGGAAAGTTGAATGGATCTGAAGGAACCGGGACATTATGATTCTGACTGCTGTAGGAATTATGACACATTCCAAAAATCTGAGAGCCACTTTAAGAGGGATGCCCTTAGCCAACAGATAAACCTCTTGTCCTGGTTAGCAACATGGATCCGGGATCCAGTGCAAGTCTGCATGACGCTGAATCTGTTGTGGTGCAACAGACAGTCCTCTACAACCTGTGAGTGTGACAGAGGGGCGCTTGCACCAAGGGTACTGCAATATCCATTCCCTGAAGTGGTAATGTTCCCTGGATAACTCAGGGAGCACTCAAAGGGGGGCATGCCTGTAGCCCTGCTCACCTGAAAGATGTTGGTATACTCATCCCAGGCTAGGTGCATGCTCCAAGAGGTGGTATGGTTAGTAGTGATACATCACAGGGTGGAGGTTACTGTTGGCTGTTTCTGCCTGACCATTGGTCTAAGGGTAGAAGAGTACCTTCCATACATGGGAGGTGAGTTGAGGTCCTTTATCACTTTGATGACTAGAATGTTTTAGCATGACTGGGGACTCCACAGCAGAGAGTGAGAATGCTGGGTAAAGATTTATTCATGGTCCAGATACAGGCAAAGCATAGAAGAGACCGTCTGCATGGCAGATATATCCATGAGGATGAAAGACAAGACATCGGTCCAAAGTAAGCAATAGGGAAGCAAAGGGTAACAGAAAAGGTACAGAGGGAAAGAAGTAAGTCCTATGTAGGCCCTGAGGCCTGTTGGTGCCTGTGCTTATCTCTGGATCCTGTAATGTGAAGTGGATGACAGTCTGCGAGTTCCCAGCATGGGACGCCAGTCCAACACAGGTTACTGCCCCAGCAATGGCCAGTACCCATTTACAGCAGGGTGGACTGAGACAGTGCAGATCAAGTATCTTGTTTAACAACACAGTGAGGTAACGTGAGTGGGATTCAAACCCAGCTCTAGATATTGGCAGGCCAGCTCCTTATACGCTCAGCTACCTGCTCTGCCACGGGGAGGCAGTGTCAAAACAAAACAGGAAGTTAGAAAGCAGAGACCGAGCGTGACCACCACACACTTCCTGCTCCTATTTTGGACAAAAATGATTTTGATGAACATTTGTTCTGATGTCCAGAATCAAACACAAAGGTTTTCATAACTGACAAAGTCTATTTGGGGTTAGATGGATGTTAGCATGACTGAATTAGAATCAGAATCGCTTTTATTGTCATTGCACAGCGATCAGCACAATGAAATTTGCTTGTGCATCCTCAAAAACAATGACCACCCTCAAACACACTCACCCATACACATACTTCAATAAATATTAAAAAAACATCAGGAGATTGGGGGGGAAGCTCGGAGACAAACATAACTCATATTGCACTGATCCCACATTGTCATTGTCCCATATTACACTTATCCCATGCTGCACATGTCCCATATTGCACGTATCCCTCTAAAACATCAATTAACAATAAAAATACCCAACTTAATAAAACCCCTTAAATAGCTTAAAAACAGTAATAAATATACCTAAAATTAAAAATAGTTAAAACAATTATTGCACATGTCCACCCTTGTTTTAATTAGAATAATGCAAATGTTCCAACTGGAGCTTGGGCGTGTCTGTTCAGTTCTGTAACAGCTCGAGGAAAGAAGCTGTTTTTCAGCCTTGTGGTGGGGCTTTAAAGGCCCGATAACACCTGCTCGATGGAAGCAAAGAAAAAAGGTGATGTGAGGGGTGTGTTCCGTCCTGCAGAATACTGCTTGCTCGGCGGAGGCAGCGAGTCCTAAAAACATCATCCTATGAGGGCAGAGGGAGAGCAATGATTTTTTATGTCGTTCTTATGACTCGTCTGATGGATTTCTTGTTGTTTTCAGAGCAGTTTGCAAACCATGCTGTAATGCAACAGGTTAAAACACTCTCGATGGAGCAATGATAAAAGGCCTTGAGCAGCTCAGCTGACAGGTTGTTCTTCTTCAATGTTCGTAGAAAATAAAGCCTCTGATGTGCCTTTTTGACCACAGCAGATGTGTTAACTTCCCATTTAAGATCCTCAGTGATCCAGGTGCCCAGAAATTTAAAACAAGAGACCCTCTCTACTACCTCACCTTTGATGGTTAAGGAAGAAGGGTCATCCTTGCGCTTCATGAAGTCAACTATGATCTCTTTGGTTTTCTTGACATTTAGGGTCAAATTATTTTCTGTGCAAAATTCAACTAGCCTTTCAACTTCATCTCTATAGGCTGCCTTGTTGCCGTTGAAGATCTGTCCCACCACAGTAGTGTCATCAGCAAATTTTATTATCGTATTTGATGGATGGGTGGGAATGCAGTCATATATATAGATGGAATAAAGCAACGGACTTAGCACGCAGCCTTGTGGTGCACCGGTGCTAAGAGACAGACTGGATGATAGATGTGGGCCCCATTTTGACTGCTTGTGGCCAGTCAGACAGGAAATCTTTAATCCATGCACATAAAGTATTGCTAAGGCCTAGGTTGAGGAGCTTTGTGACCAACTTACTGGGTACAGTTGTGTTGAAAGCAGAGCTATAATCTATAAAAAGCATTCTCACAGCCATCTTTACTGCCAACATTAATGGTCCCTGATGTCCCTGTGTTCACTGTGATGTACTGGATGTAATGTGCTGGAGGTTTCTTCCTGTTAAAATGGAGTTTTTCCTTCCCACTGTCGCCAAGTGCTTGCTCATAGGGGGTCGTTTTGACCATTGGGGTTTTTCTGTAATTATTGTATGGCTTTTACCTTACAATATAAAGCGCCTTGGGGCAACTGTTTGTTGTGATTTGGCGCTATATAAATAAAATTGATTTGATTTGATGTACAGTAGGGTCCTGAGGTTATTGGACAGCGACACAGTTTCTGTGTTGGTGCTTCTATTGTCCATCACATTGGATTGAAATGAAAATACCAAAGTGTGTCTGCAGTGTTATTTCTAGTTTTGTTTTGTTTTTGTTTTTTACAAAAATACCACATTCACTCTTTAGGAGTTACGGTCACCTGGAGTCACACCGCTTGTTACAAAGAGTATTTTTTGCAAAGCGACTCTGCAAAATGAAACTTGTAAACTAAAAAAAATCAGTGGTGGATCAACAAGGCTGCTGAAAACCAAGCCCCCACTGACAGAAATGAGAGCAGAGGCTTTTTCAATGCTACCAAAGCGATCCATGGCCCCTCCACCCAAGGACGAGCACCTCTTCAATGCAAGGATGGCCTGAGCCTGTGGAAGACCAAAGATGACCTCAGTGCTTCATGGAAAGAACAATTTGAAGACCTGTTGAACACCAACCTGATCATTGAGGAGGAGGAAGTGCTTAGCCATCTACCGAGACAGAACATCGTTGAAGAACTCAGTCGAAGCCCAACTATCGACATTAAAGGCATAAAAAGCACCACAACACCCAGTGAATTTAGAGCCACCAATTCACCGAACCTGTGTGTCTTTGAAAGTAGGAGGAAGCTGGAGCACTCGGAGGGAACCCACATGAACATGGGGAGAACACGCAAGCTCCACACAGATAGGTCAAGGCGGGCAACGAACCCACAACCTTCTTGCTGTGACACAGCAGTGCTAACCACAAGGACACCGTGCCGCACTTCATGTTGTTGTGTTTAAAAAAATAAGTCAGTAGGCAGAAATTGGAGCAGTGTAGCAGCAGGTGTGCAGGTTTATTCACCCGTGAGGCGTGAGCACTCCTTCAGATGGACAAAGTGGAGACACAGATTGATAACATTATGTAACTTTTACAGGAAACTAGGACCTTGTTCCACATGAATAGAGACAAAAGTCTAAACCAAACTGCTGATACACAATGAATTCTGATTTATGTCTTTATTTGCTTGTGGTTTGAGCTGTGGTTAGTTGATATGTGATTGAAGTGGATACTTTTGTAGAGGAGACTTCGCTTGACATTTTGATGTATAATAAGTGTATGTTGGTGTCAGCATTGGTTAGTTAAGAGCTTGGTTATTTTCTTTCTTGGTAACACTGATGTTCTCCTGTTCTCAGTCTGCTCACTTGATGACTCTGAGGAACTGGAGAGAGGTATGCACCGCTTTAATTCTGTTGAAGTTTTCACCCTCATCAGTATGCACCTGACTGTACGTTCAGAAACCTGGTTGTGTTGATTTTCATGAAAATTCAGTAAGGTATATCTTATATATTATATTCCAATTCCAAGGAGGAACTATGCCAGTATACTAAGGTATATCTAAATATCTAAAAAGGAAAATAGAAGAGTAGAAAAGAGTTGAGTAGAGCCACTTAGGTGCCTGGTCTTGAGAACCATGACATCATGAACATGAACAGAAAACGCCGTCATCAGGAGCTAAAAGACTGTTGGCCCTGATGGGAAACCAGAACTGTTCCAGGTGTTGTTTGTGATCCATGTATTCCTCTTCTTCCCATCTCTGTTCAGCGTGTAGAATTCCTGCTGAAGCAGGAACACTTTGCTGAGGCTCTTTTGCTGGCCTGGACCTTCCACGAGGGAACGGCCAAAGCGGTTGTTGGTATGTTAAAAAAAAACTCACACAACACATCAATCACCCGTCAGTAAAATCAATAAGACATCAGAAAGCGTCAGAGTCCAAGTGAGTCAAGATGTTTCAGCAGAAATCACCTGAACCAGTGAAGAGTTGGAGCTGTTTTTAGAGACAAACAGTAATGAGATCAACTAAATATAAATATTAATGTTTCTGCAAATCATCATTTCTGCTGGCAGTTTTCTTGAGACAAGTCAATGTGAAAACATGAACATTTCTGCTGAAATTATTCATCAACTGATTTAGTTGAAGTTTTTTGCAGAACTGAAGAAGAAAACAGTCCAGTTTCTGTTTGGCTTGTCTTTTGCTGTAAATGTTGTTCTCCTCACTCACGGTCAGAACAGTGAACGAGCAGAATTCACTGGAATTCTGACGTTAGTTTCCAGTGAGCAGTGGCAGTCTGGGATTTGAGGGCTTTGTTCAAGGGCATCTTCTTGGTGACCACAAGAGAACGGCAACTGATGTCCCTTCAATTTGTCCAGTATGGGTGTTGAACTCTAACCCTCCCGGCACAGTTTTCTGTTTCTGTCGTATTTTTGCTCACTGTGATTTGTTGCAGTTGTTTTATAAAGCTTAAATGTGTCATATGTGGGGTTTTTTTTTTGTTTTTTTTTCTGTCTCTGCTGTTTCTTCCAGGCTTGGCTGGAGACTCAGTGAAGAGGAAAGGAGTGGTGGCCGACAAGGTATCAGGTGTTAGTCATTCAGAGCTGCTCCAAAAGGACAGGTTTTCATTCCTGGTGGTCACGGCAGCAGTCCCTGAGCTGTGCTCGTGGTCCAGAGCTGGAACGAAACCCTGCTTCAAAGTGTCGCTCAGACTCCTGATGAACCTTTACCACTCGTCTGTCTGCAGATGAACGAGATCCTGTTTCAGTTTGCAGAACATGCACTAAAGAAGAGCCCAGAACAAGGAAAGATCCAAGTGATGGAGCAGCATTTCCAAGTGAGTCGAGGCTCCGCCTTTTGTTTTCACGCACGAATAAACACGCCACGAAGTGTTTCCTTAAATAATTAATACAGGAAGAATCTGAAGCTGGAGGTGAACTTTAGTTTGACTTTTCTCTATGATGTTTAATAGTTTACATCATATTTAGTTTTCTGTCTTCTCTCTGATGTCTATAAAAGAGGTGCGTACACGGTGCCTAAACGGTGCAACCTTGGTGGTGAAAGTTACAGAACTGGTCCACAGCCCTGCACGCACCATGGTCACAAATACGACAACAAATCCATCCACAGAAGGCGATAAAGCAGCTTCCAAAGTGTATCTCATCGTCAAACATGTCATATTTACATATTCACTGGACTGAACTGGATACCACAACACGGGCCACGCCCATGTCCACCTACATGATGTTTGTGCAAAACTTGGAAGACCTACTGCTTCAAACTCCATGAAGCAGATCAACATAAGTCCATAGACCAGATTAACATTGAGTCTGGGGACCTTCCTGGCAAAAAAGTTATTTCAGTAAGTTTGATCATCCAAAAAATGGCCAAAACATGAAGGAGGAACCTCCTGTTAAAGGGACTAAACACACGAATTGTTGACCCGTCTTCACAACACTATCTTTCATTCAGTGGAAACCTGGCAACCAGATGTTCAAAACCCAACAGGGAGATTATTAGATAAAGTACAGATTGGACAGTAGGTGGCGCTAGAAATTCCAAAAGTTTATTGCTGCATTGACAACCCTCGGACATTTGAGTAGATCCAACATAAAAACCCCTCCTTCCAGATAAAGTGCATTCATGAGATCACCTCCATAATTTGAGTCATCAGCTACTGAACCGATACCACAGTAGTGCTAGGCTAATGTTATCATTTGGGCTAAATGAAGTCATCAGACATGTTTTTTTAAACATTTGTCATTTTTCATCAAAAGACAAAACGAAACACCAGCACATCACTTACAAAGTGCAAACATAATGAAGGTGCAATCACTCAATCAAGTAGGTAAATGTGCCATAACCCAAACCTTCACAAATATCCAACACCAATATACCAACAATAGGCCCTAATAAATAATAATAATAATAAAAATAATTAAAAAAACACCCTCCCGTGACAATCATTTCAATCAGGTCCAGTATTTTTAAGGATCTAAGAAAAGAAGTACATGGTTGCCACACTTTTTGAAACCCATCAGCCCTCCATCTAAGAGTAAACCTGATTTTTTTATTTTCAAGTTTTAAGAAAAACATGAGATCTTCCTGCCATAAATAAATAGATGGGGGATGTGGAATCTTCCAGATTAATAATATACTGTGATGTGCTAGCAATGAGGTAAAGGCAATTACATCCACCTTTGAGTTAGTAAGGGACATAGTGGGGATTCCAGGAACTCCAAAAACAGCGATCAGCAGAAAAGGATCCAGCCTGATGCGAAGAACGTGAGAGATAACATCAGAATACGAAATCCAACATGGCTGAAATTTGAGGCAAAGAAAAAACATGTGACTTAAATCAAGGGGAGAGGAGTTACATATATCAAAGAGATCTTGGACTTTCACAAATGCAGCCTGTGTACTGCTTTAAACTAAATTACGGAAAGTCTTGCACAAGATGATGATGTATGAATTCTGTCAACTGCTTTATCCCAGAAACCTTCCACAAATTCCAGACCCACCTCTTGTTCCTAATTACAGTTATTTGTATTGACTGGATGGTTGTCCATTTAAAGAACAAGATTATATAACCACGATATAATTTAAATTTTTTCAATTTGTTTTAATTTATGTAGCACCAAATCACAACAAAGTTGCCTCAAGGCGCTTCACACAAGTACGGTCTAACCTTACCATCCCCCAGAGCAAGCACACAGGTGACAGTGGTAAGAAAAATACTCCCTCTGATGATTTGAGGAAGAAACTTCAAGCAGACCAGACTCAAAGTGGTGACCCTCTGCTTGGGCAGTACTACCGACACACATTACAAAACAATTCACAAAACAATATAGAGGAAATGTTGCTGTTGAACAGGAGGGATTTCAAAGCAGACACCACACCCATCCCTGCATAGAGCCACACCTCAAACAGAGAGGAAAAAAAGTTTTCATATGGGGCATAAGTTCAAAGAGGTCCTCCCAAGGATGTTTAGGGGGCTGAGAGGGGAACCCTGGAAAAATAGTAGATGCACAATGTCTAATTTGAAAAAAAAAATGAGATGAGAGCAGGTCATATAAGGAAGACATATCAGTAAAATTAAGGAAGGTAAATGGACTGCATTTATATCGCACTTTTCCATCTGCATCAGACGCTCAAAGCGCTTTACAATAATGTCTCACATTCACCCCCATGTGAGGGGGCTGTCATACAAGGTGCTCACTACACACCGGGAGCAACTAGGGGATTAAACATCTTGCCAAAGGGCCCTTAGTGATTTTCCAGTCAGGCTGGGATTTGAACTGAGGATCTTCTGGTCTCAAGCCCAACACTTAACCACTAGACCATCACCTCCCCACAGGAAGGTACCATCCTTAAAAAGATCACCGAAACATTTAATGTCCTTCTTACCCTGTTGATGAAATGCAGGATCTAAGAAGGAGGGAGGAAATCAGAATCAGAATGGAATTTATTGACAAGTAAGTTCTCACATACAATGAATTTGATCTGGTGTCACTGGTGCATAAACAGCAATAAAAAGAAACAGAAGAAATACGTCTGTAAGAAGTAAAGGAATCGGACTTCCGGTTGGAACACCGCGACGCTGGCAGCACAGTAGAGAGGCTCCTGAGCGAACCTGAGAAATCTTAGTAAAAGGCCCATTCTAAGGAGAAATATCAGATACACAAAGTATTAGAAGGGGGGCCGGACATCACCATAAACTAATTTTCCTACGAAGAAGGGAAAGAAAAGTACGTTTTGGGTTCCAAGGACGAGGCCAGCTAACACCTGTTCAGCAAATCCCACGATGGCGGACTCCGAGATCCTGCACGAGTTGAAACAGTTTCGACAGGAAAGCAGGGGCCAATTTGAAGAGTTGAAATGTGACATTTCTTCGGTTAATAATAGGCTAGAGGCGACGGAAAACCGAATAGAAAAGGTCGAAGAACGAATTCAATCAACCGAAGACGTAGCTACTGGCTTGCTAAAGCTATGCTCGAAGTTAGATGAACAGCTAATCGACATGCAGGCCCGAGGCAGGCGAGAAAACGTGAGGATCTACGGGGTCAGTGAAAATGCAGAGAAAGAGGCGTCAGAAATGAGAATTTTTGTGGAAAAACTGCTTTGTGAAGGTCTTCAGCTGCCAAATGACGTGGAGTTACACATCGAAAGAGCACATCGCTCCCTGGGACCAATGCCACCCCCAAGCGCTCCACCCCGCTCCATCATTGTGAAGTTTTTAAGCTTCCGAACCAAGGAAATAGTGCTGCGTAAATCCTGGCAAATGAAAGGTTTCAAGTGGAACGATAAACAAGTAACCTTGGATCAGGACTTTCCACCTACCATTATTGGAAAGCGGAGAGAATATGCCGAAATCCGGAAAGTGTTAAAAGAGAAAGACATGCGGTTTCAAACACTCTTCCCCGCCAGGCTGCGGGTGAGACACGGCGATGGAGTTATGATTTATGACACTGCAGCGGAGGCGGCAGAGGATATGGTGAAACGGGGATCGCAGTCAAGCTCATACAGACACCAACATCGCTTGTGGAACGCATCCAACAGATGACCTGGACCCGGGTGGACCGACGCGTGAGGAAGAACGTACCCGATTCAGAACGGGACCCCAGCTACAAGGAGAAGTTACGTGCATTCAGGAGAACACCCCCGAACCCAAACACGGAGTAAAGGTTTAAGACTGCGAGGTTTTTTTGAACAAAAATGTCCCTTTGACTGAAATATGACAAGTTCGAAATGACTGGGTGAGTAAAATATCGTAGTATTGAAGGTTCAACTATGAAAGTTTACGAACACTGTCATAGCCATGAGGATCCCCTGCACTGTTAACAGGAGCAGGGCTACTACCTTACAGCGCCCCCTGGGACACATGAGGGTCTATTGCGCAGACCCCAACATAGGGAGTCATGTTCATTTCTGTTTTTTTTGTTGTGTTGTTCTACATTTTGCTGTTCTTGGTAGGGAGGGGAAGAATGCCATGTTTAATGACTTTGTTAATTACTGATACACTCAGATGTCATCCCGGTCCATAAAATTTGTTTCACTAAATATAAATGGGATTCACAATCCAATTAAGAGATCAAAGATATTATCACAATTGAAAAGGGAGAAAGTCCAGATAGCATTTCTTCAGGAGACTCATCTGGACGATGGTGAACATGCCAAACTGAACAAAATGGGATACTCAAAAGTATATTTCTCTTCGCACAGCTCGGGAAAACGTAGAGGAGTCGTGATCTTGTTGTCCAACGCAGTGAATTTTGAATACATTTCTGAATGCAAGGATAAAGAAGGAAGATACATATTGGTTATAGGTAAATTGGAGGGAACAATAGTGAGTCTGTTAAATGTGTACATGCCACCTGGCAGTGACTGGTCAATATATAAACATGTATTGGAAACACTCACAACTAAATGTCAAGGTATTCCAATATGCGGAGGTGACTTTAATATTCGACTACAACCAAAGACTGACAGCTCAAATGGTAGACCAGATGCTAAGAATATCTATAGAAAGGTTAATCATTTTATGAAAGAAGTGGGAATAATTGATGTCTGGAGAGAAAATAACCATAGAGTGCATGACTATACTCATTATTCCTCAGCCCATAATGTATATTCACGAATAGATTTTTTTTTCATGTTAATGCATGATACGCACAGAGTGTTAACTTGTGAGATTGGAACTTATGCCATATCAGACCACAAACCAGTGTATTTAACAGTCAACATTAGCAACAGGACTAGATCCACCCTATGGAAGCTAAATTCCAATATCTTGAAAGATACTGACATTCAAAACACTCTGAAAATGGAAATTCAGTCTTATCTTGAACACAATGACACCGATGAGGTTTCCCCGGCAATACTGTGGGATGCTTTGAAAGTCGTAATTCGAGGAAAGATAATAGCAATCTCTGCTACTCTAAAGAAACGTAAAATTCAGAAAATACAAGAATTAGAAACCAAACTTAAAGAACTTGTGAAAGAGCACTCCACGTCACCAAATCATTTGGTCAAATCTAAAATAAAGGAAATGAAAAATGAGATAGATGCTATAAACACACAGGAGATCCAAAAAAAGCTCCTTTTTACAAAACAACGATACTACGATACAGGCGGGAAAGCACTCAAGCTTTTATCTTACAGATTAAGAGGCAGAACGGACAATATACAAAATAAAACACCCAGTAACAAATGCTGTGGAGACTAACCCTGAAAAAATACAAGAATGCTTTGAAGAATATTACCGGAAATTGTATTCTCAACCACAATTAGGGAGCAGTGAAGATATTGATGCATTTATATTATCCCTAAACTTACCTAAAGTTTCAGAGGACCAAAATAAGAGATTGACATCAGAAATAACAAAGGACGAAGTTTCAGCATCAATAAAGAGATTGAAAAACGGCAAAAGCCCAGAGGCCGACGGATTTAATTCAGAGTGGTATAAAGTGATGCAAGAACACCTACTTTTAACATTGGTGAAAACGTTTAATTGGATTATCGACAAGAAAAGTATACCACCTTCATGGAAAGAAGCCATCATTTCCATAATCCCGAAAGAAAATAAAGATAAAATGCAATGTGGAAACTATCGCCCCGTAAGTGTGCTCAACATAGATTACAAAATTTTCACCTCTATTTTATGCAAAAGATTAGAGACAATTCTACCAGACCTTATCAATAAGGACCAGACGGGTTTCATTAGACAGAGACAGACTCAGGACAATATTCGAAAAACATTATTAATTATGAAACATGTCAAAAAATGTAATTTGGAAACACTTATGATAAGTTTAGATGCTGAAAAAGCATTTGATTCGGTAAGATGGGAATTCCTATATAAAATAATGGCTAAATTTGGCTTCCATCATAATATTATTGATACTTTTGCATCACTATACAACAAACCAATTGCTAGGATAAAAATTAATGGAGATTTGACCAAAACGTTTGCCTTGGAGAGAGGCACTCGTCAAGGGTGTGGAGCTTCCGCACTTTTATTTGCTCTATTTATCGAACCGCTGAGCCAAGTTATAAGACAGACTACAGAAATCAAAGGTGTAAACCTCGACTCAGGTGAACAAAAACTAGCCCTTTTTGCGGATGACATACTGATATTCTTGACTGAGCCCTCGCTATGGATTTACAGAGGTGGAGTACAATCCCCTTCTTGGGAATACATTCTCGTGTGGAGTCAATCAGAATGAACATCCTTCCAAGATTGCTGTATTTATTTCATTGTTTACCGGTTTGGATACCACAGAAATATTTTGATGAATGGGATAGAATGTTGGGTAAATATATTTGGCACAATAAAAAAGCTAGAGTTAAATACACAACATTA
Source organism: Thalassophryne amazonica (assembly GCF_902500255.1). Lineage (NCBI taxonomy): Eukaryota > Metazoa > Chordata > Actinopteri > Batrachoidiformes > Batrachoididae > Thalassophryne > Thalassophryne amazonica. Next base: position 99,447,653 of record NC_047115.1, on the reverse strand, counting down.
CAGTTGAGGAAGGAGAAGGGTGGACTCCGGCTGCCTTGCCTTCAAGAATATTACTTTGCGGCCCAACTTAAACCCCTGGTATCTTTAGGTTCCCCATCCTACTCAGCCAGTTGGAAGGAGGTTGAAAGGGTAGAAACAGAAAAAACACCAATTATGGCAACATTGTCAGATAAAAAATTAAGAAACAAATTTAACATTATGAAAGATTTTATGTATGAATCTATGTTGAAATGTTGGGATGGGGTACTAAAAATTTGTAAATTGGAGAAAATCTCTTGGATATTAAGATGGATAGCGTATGATTCAGACTTTTTGCCAAATACTCAAGATAATAGGTTTAAAACTTGGATCTCAAAGGGTCTGACTTCGTACTATTCTTTCATCCACAAGGGGGAGTTCATGAGCTTTGAAAAGCTGAAGGGGAAAAATGGTCTTCATCAAGATGACTTCTATAGATATTTACAAATCAGGCATCATTTTGACCAAAACATTAAAGCCCTATGGGAAAAACAGTGAATTAAATTTATTCACACCTTTTTAACTCTAATAAAATCAATTTCTATGAACAACATAATACCAATTTGCACAAAGCAATTCAATTAAGTAAAAAGGTAACACAGAGCACATTAAGAAAAATGGGAATTGAGGGCAATCTGAACATTTCAATTGAAAGTTGGGAAAAGATTTGTCACCTTCAGTGGAAGACCACAGGATCTAATACATGGCGAGAGGTTTGGATGGAAAAGTATTACGGGTTCTTTATCACACCTGTTCAAAAAAGACACAGAGGGAGAGGGATTCATGTTGGAGGCTGTGTGGCTCCTCTGGGGCCAACCACTATCACATTTTTTGAGGATTGTAGTATTCTTAAGACATACTGGTCACAGATTTGTAATCATGTAAATAATTGTTTTTGGCTACAAAGTGTCTTTACATTGAATGCATATACTTGGGAGATGTAAATGTTCAGAATTGGAGAAGGAATGAAACAAAATTATTGGCAATCCTATTAATAGCAAGTAAAAAAGCCATCACAAGAAAATGGTTGAAGGCAGACCCCCCCCCCTTCGGTGGAAGAATGGATAGAAATAGTCCACGATATCTACGAGATGGAAAAACTATCCTCCATCATTCGGAACCAAAGAGACTCTTTCTATGAAACATGGTCAAAGTGGACAGAATATGTGAAATATACAAGATCGGACTTTATCTGAACAATATATATATAAATTTTAATTAGCGAATACTGATCATTTATTTTCTGAACAAATGTAACAGCACTCTTCCCCATTGTTCATAGTTTATTTTCTGTTTTTTCCCTCTGTTCTTGTATGTTTGGATAAAAAATAATAAAAAATAATAATAATAAAAAAAAAAGAAGTAAAGGAATCAAATAGATAAATAAGCAAATAGAAAAAACTATGTTTGCTGTCAAATAAATACAACCCCAATTCAAATAAAGTTAGGACATTGTGTAAAATGTAAATAAAAATAGAATACAATGATTTGCAAATCCTCTTCAACCTCTATTCAATTAAATACACCACAAAGACAAGATATTTAATATTCAAACTGATAAACTTTGTTGTTTTTGTGCAAATATTTGCTCATTTTGAAATGGATGCCTGCAACACATTTCAAAAAAGTTGGGACGGGGCAACAAAAGACTGGGAAGTTGATGAATGTTCAAAAGAACATCTGTTTGGAAAACAGGTGAGTGTCATGATTGGGTATTAAAGGAGCATCCCCAAAAGTATCCATTGCCGTTTCACCGTTCACAGGCAAAGATGGGGTGAGGATCACCACTTTGTGAACAACTGCATGTAAAAATAGTCAAACAGTTAAGAACAATGTTTCTCAACATTCAATTGCAAGGAATTTAGGGATTCCATCATCTACAGTCCATAATATAATCAGAAGATTCAGAGAATCTGGAGAACTTTCTACACGTAAGTGGCAAGGCTGAAAACCAACATTGAATGCCCGTGACCTTTGATCCCACAATTCAATTTTTCAATTCAATTTTATTTATATAGCGCCAAATCACAACAAACAGTTGCCCCATGGCGCTTTATATTGTAAGGCAAGGCCATACAATAATTACGTAAAAAACCCCAAAGGTCAAAACGACCCCCTGTGAGCAAGCACTTGGCGACAGTGGGAAGGAAAAACTCCCTTTTAACAGGAAGAAACGCCTCAGGCGGCACTGCATTAAAAACCAACTTCATTGTGTAAAGGATCTTATAGCGTGGGTTCAGGAACACTTCAGAAAACCATTGTCAGTTAACACAGTTTGTCGCTACATCTACAAGTGCAAGTTAAAACTCTACCATGCAAAGTGAAAGCCATACATCAACAACATCCAGAAATGCCGCTGCCTTCTCTGGGCCCGAGTTCATTTGAAATGGATTGAAATTTTAACTTTAGGGGTTTCTAGGCCATCACGGACTTGGTGCTTATTCTCAGAGTTGGGAGGAAACTCTGATGTGTGAAGAGTGGCAGAAAAAGATTTAAAACTGAATTAATTCACTTGGGTCAGACGTCAAAGTACCTAATGTATTTTTCTTTGTACAATTTGGCGGGTGGCAGGCATGATGCCTGAATTGGTGGGCCAGTAAGCAAGTGGCTTATCACCATTTCGTAATAGTTACCATGAGACTGTAGTAACAACTGCTCAGCTTTCCTCGACAAATCAAGTTGAACTCAAGTTGCAATTAAGACGTTGCTGATAAATCTCCGGGGAAGGTTTTTGGGCATACTGACGGTCAAGTTTTAAAATTTCTGCAGTATGGTATTTTTGTTTCTCTCTACTGGACCTGGACAGGTGAGACAAATAAGAAATAATTTGGCCTCTAAGATAAGCTTTTAAAGTTTCATATAATAAAGCATTTGAGATGATATCAGATTTATTAGTTAATAAAAAGTTAGCCATAGAAGATGAAATAAGGTCACAGAAGGTAGAGTTAGCGAGTAGCAAGGAGTTTAACCTCCAAGGAGGTCGAGATGTATGGTGAGGGGACAAGGCAATATCAAGAGCCAAAGGTGCATGATCTGAGATGACAATTGGAAGATGTTCAGAATTATGAATTTTTGAAATTAAAGAGCCATTAATTAAAAATTAATCTATGAGAATATGTGCCGTGAACACGTGAGGAAAAAAGAATATTTTCTGGTTTGTGGATTATGAAATCTCCAAGAATCAGTGTGTCCATTTTGGGTCATAATGTCTGAAAATTATTTGGACATAGCAGAGGGGGGTTTTATGCTGGAGGCAGATCTGTCAAGTACAGGATCAGTAACGCAATTTAGATTACTGCCAAAAATCAGATGTGTATTTCAATCGGGGATCATCCTCAAAAGGTTATATTTGTGCTCCAGAGTTTACATACTCTGGCAGAAGTTTTAATTTTTTTTTTTTACCATTTTTCAGAGTATATGTATGATAACACAAAACTTTTTCTCTCTTGTGGTTAGTGGTTGTGTGAAGCCATTTATTGTCAAACAACTGTGTTTACTCTTTTTAAATCATAATGACAACAGAAACTAGTTTACATCCCCCTGTTCTTAATACTGTGTGTTGCTCCCTTTAACATCAATGACAGCTTGGAGTTTTTTGTGGTCATTGTGAACGAGGCTCTTTATTTTCTCTGATAGTAAAGCTGCCCATTTTTCCTGGCAAAAAGCCTGCAGTTCCTGTTAATTCCTGGGCTGTCTTGCACAAACTTTACGTTTGAGATCTGCCCAGAGTGGCTCAGTGATATTGAGGTCAGGAGACTGAGATGGCCACTGCTGTAGCCAATGACAGGTTGATTTGGCCTTGTGTTTTGAATCGTTATCATGTTGGAATGTTCAAGTATGTCTCATGCGCAGCTTCCGGGCTGATGCGTGTAAATTTTAATCCAGCATTTTCTGATACCATGCTGCATTTATCCTGGCAGCAGTTTTGACCAAGTTTCCTGTGCCTTTATAGCTCACAAATCCACAAAACATCAGCGATCCATCGCCGTGTTTCACAGTAGGAAGGGTGTACCTTTCATCATAGGCCTTGTTGACTCCTCTCCAAATGTGACGTTTATGATAGTGGCCAAAAACTTACATTTTGATCTCACCACTCCAAATGACTTTGTTCTTTGTGCTTTTTGGCATATTGTAAGAGGGATACTTTGTTGCATTTGCATAATAATAGCTTTCTTCTGGTGACTTGACCCTGCAGCCTGTTTTTCTTCAAGTGCCTCCTTATTGTGCATCTTGAAACAGCCACACCACTTTTTTCAAAGAGTCCTGTATTTCAGCTGTATTTCCTGCATTTCAGCTGAAGTTATTTGTGGGTTTCTCTTTGCATCCCGAACAATTTTCTTGACAGTTGTTGAGGTTTTTGTTGGTCTACCTGACCATGGTTTGGTTCCAAAAGCGTCCCTCATTTTCCATTTTTTAATTAGAGTTTGAACACTGCTGATTGGCATTCTTAGGTCCTTGGATATCTTTTTATATCCCTTTCCTGTTTTATGCAGTTCAATTACCTTTTCTTTGATAATTCTTTTGCTTTCCCTGTGATTCAGTAACCAGAAATGCCAGTGCAGCACTGGATGAAAGATGCAAGGGTCTGTCAGGAGCCCAGACACCCACTGACCTGTTATACACACACACTGATTACAAGCAAACAGATCACAGGTGAGGATGGGTAGCTTTTGTAACCATTCAAACCTGTTTGTGTGGATTTGTGTGCATGTTATCATGCCAAAATCACCAGGGTATGTAAACTTTTGATGATGCTGAAATAAAGGAAAACTCCATTTCAGTTGGAAGCTCCCACACGGTACATGGCACAGTCAAAATGAGCACATCCACCAGTCGACACTAAAGCGTGTTAAACCTCCTGACTTTGTCCATGTGTGTGTATTTACAGACGTCCTCAGATTTACATCCATCTGTGGTGTCAGCTTTTGGAACGGAATCATTTCTTGGTGAAGTTCTTCAATGCTGCATCATCTTGTTGGACCTGTGTCTCATCGGGATGTGACGGATCAGATTCTTTCCTGTCTACCTTTTCCTGAGTACCCTGAAGTCATGTGACCTTTCTCTCTGTCTCTGTCTTGTTGTTGCGTTTAGGACGTGGTCCCCATCCTCGTGGATTACTGCCTGTTGCTGCAGAGAGTGTAAGTAGACCGTGATTAGACGTGCACATGTTCGAGTTTGACGTGCACACCGTTTTGTACGGTCTGGGATCCACCACGGGAGATGTCTAGAATTTATGAGTATTAGATCATCTTAATAATATTTGGGGAAATGACAGCCTGCTCTTTATTTTTTAGCACCACAGAATGATGCTCTAGATCAGCCCAACTGAATAACTTCTCACGGACACGTGAGACTAAGATGACATATTTCCATGTTTGTGATTTTAAATTAAGTCAGATAAAAGAACACAGCTTAAATCCCATCAATCCCATGTTTTATTACTTCTGCATGTTATCAATTTTATGAAAGTTTAAGCTTCTTTAGAAAATATAAATCAAAGATGTTTTTCAATTTGAGTTTAAGTAGTGCAGTGCTCAAAGGAAGTTTTTTTTTTCAAACTTCTTTTGAAAATAAATCCCAAAAAACTTCATAATAAAAGATTGCTAAGTTGATAATAAATACTATTATTATTTGAATATAGTATTTCATATTGTTTAAAAAGCAGTTTTGTTATCAATTATATGACAATAAAAGGATTCCTATTAAACAGGTTATTGGAAGAGACTCAGACAAAAATAAACAGAACATTTAGAATATTTGAAACGCAGTACTCCACCTCCTGAGCACAGTTTAATTAAACTTGAACTCACAGCAAATCTAAGATTTATTCAGCGTATTTACTTATTGAAATGTTGTACAAATTGATGGAAAATATAATATTTTATTCAGCTTATGACATGGTACAAGCAGGCTTGGAGAGTAACGGAATACATGTAATGGTGTTACGTAATTAGGATACAAAAAAAAGGTAACTGTATTCCGCTACAGTTACAGAAAAAAAGACGTATTCAGATTACAGGTATATTTAGTAAAAATGGGGATTAGTTTGCAGGATTACAATTTTAATGCATTTTATGATATCTGTATATAATTTTTTTTTTCTTTGAAATGAAAACGTCCCTTCATGGACATCGACATGACGTCTCCTAACTGGGCAAAATATTGATGAAGTACCCGGATGTTAATGCATTTTCAATGGAGATCCGCGACTGGACGCACTCAGAAAAATGCTCACAAAATACGTGTTAAAAAATGCCATTTTGACCTGGATACTGAGCCAGTAAAATTAAATGACATTAAATTATGTCAGGAAAGTATTAAACTTACTCTGACACACACACACATTCCCAAATATTAGTGTTGAAAGTTACACGGATCTGCGCTGTTCAAGCTGCTGAGGCGTCCTGCAGCTGCTGTTCAGCGCAGCTCCTAAAACCATTACAATACATTTATATATATATTATATTTTTACACAATTATCCTTTAGTGACCAAGTTTCATTCATGAAGTCAGTGGTGTGTGTGCACACATCTCTGTGTGCGGGTGTGACTGTGAGCGGCACAGCGCGGGTCATTATAATCTCATTATTTTAAGGTGCAAATTAAAAACAATCCCCAGTCTTGTCGAACAATTTTAATCACTAACGACAAGTATTTTAACTAGACATTGGTGCAGCAGTGGAAAATATCAACTAGTCATAAGTGAAGAGTTAATGGTCCGTGTCATCGGGCGACACAGGTACGGCAGGAGACATACAGCTGTTTATCATCCAAATATCACGGACAAAGTGACAAGAAGAACCAAAACCACTTACTTATGGAAGGAAATATTGTCTCCCTTGTTCCTCCGTTTGTGGCTTTGCCAACATGCGCAGCTTTCCGGCATATTCCACCTGTTTCTTGAACTTCTGTTCACGCAAATCACTAACTTGCCCGGAATTAAAATGGTGACCACGCCTCCTTACTGACAGGATTTACTTAATGGTTTTCATTATGCTGTTGCTCTTATTTTGAAAGTTCAATAAGTGGACTGATATGTTAAACATGGTGCGAATTTACTGAACAAGTAGTAGACTTTTTTTTGTTTTGTATATTGTTCTGCCACTTTTAATTACAAATTCATCCGCACACACCTGAGTTTTCATTATCCTTCATTTGTTTGGCATTTGTTGTTGAAAATTTAGCAGGTGAACACTGGGTGTGTTTAAAACAATATTGTGGTGCTCTTAATTCATAATGTGAAGTAAAACAGAGCACATGCCATGGAAAAGAAACAGTTTGATTTTTGCTTAATAAACTGTACTATGTGGTCAAGACTATTTCTATTTAGTTTCTTTTGTTTGTATTAGCATATTTGATATTGGAGTAATCCAGAAGTAATTGAAAGTAATCAAATTACATTACTTTAATATTATGGTACTTGGATTACATTACTGATTACATTTTTCAACAGGTAACTAGTAACTGTATCGGAATACATTTTTAAAGGAGCCCTCCTAACCCTGGGTACAAGTAATGAGTTACATTTTACTGACATAGAAGCTAAAAAATAAACTTTTTTATAACACAAATAAAAAATACTGTTTCTAGCTGAACAAAATACTTATCGATATATAATTGAAAGAATTAATATGAAATCTTTATCCAAAAAAAAAGTTATGTGAACTTAACCGAACCTATATCTAACCTCGGCAGTAACTAAGTTTTACAGACCTATGAAGCAGCGGTCTCACCATAGGTTGCTTAAACTAAATTCATCAAAACATATGAACTTATTTTCTTGAAATTCTACAATATTCTTAACATTTTAGTCCTGTCTCAGCTCAGACAGTGCCATATGGTAGAGGTGCAATGTATTTCATTGCGAGAAGCCCTGCTTGCATCAGCTCTATTCTCAGCTAGGAGATCAACATTTGAAGACCTCATCCTGCTGAAGGTTCCATTTCCATACCACTGCACAATGACAGTATCATTGGTTGACCTGAGCAGTGTGCTTTTCTGTAGTGAGCAGGAACATCATTCCTGGTGATAGATATATCTGTTTCAGAAATAGATCTAAACTCTCATGACATACACCATGTTTTCAAAAATACCTCTACAGCACCACAGTGAAGGTCTTTGTAAAAAAATAATAATCGCAAAAAATACAAGAGATGCAGAAATCTAAATACAATCTCATTAATTGACATATATTTGGCAATAGAAAGAAATGTTTTTCATTGAGCTTACATGAAAATCTTTTGAGATTTTTTTTTTTTTTTTACACAGGGCAGTACTTTTTCACACATTCAACTTCTGATACGGCTGGCTGTCTACTTTGTGACATAAGCACGCTGTATTTACCAATAGATAAAAATTGATTATTTTGTATTTTAACATATTATGTTCACAAGGTTTGTGTGAAATATCAAAATTTTACCATGAGTAATTTGGAGTAGACAAGTATTACAAGTTCCGCTTTTGGCTCCAGTGTCTAAATTTTATTGTGATTTTCAACTTTGCTTGTTTGTCATTTGGCAGTGATTTTCTTAGAGAAATTGTAATGTAATACCTGAAACCTTGAGTTTTGAAATTTCAGATATGGTTTGTGAGTTCCATGCAAACTTTTTGGGTGCCTATATAAATAGAAAATGATAACAGGGCAAAATAGGTGGCACTGTCTGAAATTTTCAACTCAAAAAACAGCAATTTCATGCAATTTTCACTATATATCAGTACTTTTTTTAATAACATATTCTCATGACTACAGAAAGGTTAGAGCTGGAAAGCCAACTATTTTCTGCTAATAATGCCACAAAAATGAAACAGATATCTAAAAAATTGGTTTCCTGAGATTTTTTTCATGCCCATGTCAGTAAAATGTAACTCAATGCTTGAAGCTTGTCTTATGTACTTACTGAAATGTTGTACAAATTGTGGGAAAACATAAGATTTTATTCAGCTTATGTACTTACTGAAACTTTATACAAATTGTGGGAAAACATAAGATTTTATTCATCTTATGTACTTACTGAAACTTTATATAAATTGTGGGAAAATATAGGATTTTATTCAGCTTATGTACTTACTGAAACTTTATATAAATTGTGGGAAAACATAAGATTTTATTCAGCTTATGTACTTACTGAAACTTTATACAAATTGTGGGAAAACATAAGATTTTATTCATCTTATGTACTTACTGAAACTTTATACAAATTGTGGGAAAATATAGGATTTTATTCAGCTTATGTACTTACTGAAACTTTATACAAATTATGGGAAAACATAAGATTTTATTCATCTTATGTACTTACTGAAACTTTATACAAATTATGGGAAAACATAAGATTTTATTCATCTTATGTACTTACTGAAACTTTATACAAATTATGGGAAAACATAAGATTTTATTCATCTTATGTACTTACTGAAATGTTGTACAAATTGTGGGAAAACATAAGATTTTATTCAGCTTATGTACTTACTGAAACTTTATACAAATTGTGGGAAAACATAAGATTTTATTCATCTTATGTACTTACTGAAACTTTATATAAATTGTGGGAAAATATAGGATTTTATTCAGCTTATGTACTTACTGAAACTTTATATAAATTGTGGGAAAACATAAGATTTTATTCAGCTTATGTACTTACTGAAACTTTATACAAATTGTGGGAAAACATAAGATTTTATTCATCTTATGTACTTACTGAAACTTTATACAAATTGTGGGAAAATATAGGATTTTATTCAGCTTATGTACTTACTGAAACTTTATACAAATTATGGGAAAACATAAGATTTTATTCAGCTTATGTACTTACTGAAACTTTATATAAATTGTGGGAAAATATAAGATTTTATTCAGCTTATGTACTTACTGAAACTTTATATAAATTGTGGGAAAACATAAGATTTTATTCAGCTTATGTACTTACTGAAACTTTATATAAATTATGGGAAAACATAAGATTTTATTCAGCTTATGTACTTACTGAAACTTTATACAAATTGTGGGAAAATAAAGGATTTTATTCAGATTATGTACTTACTGAAATGTTGTACAAATTGTGGGAAAACATAAGATTTTATTCAGCTTATGTACTTACTGAAACTTTATACAAATTGTGGGAAAATATAAGATTTTATTCAACTTATGTACTTACTGAAACTTTGTTCAGATAGTGGGAAATTTGTTGGTGTTAGCAAAAAAAAAAAGAAAAAAAAAAAAAAGAAGGATTTTAGCTAATGTCTCCTCAGCATTGTCAAGTTAAACTGAGTCGCAAGGAACACTGACAGCATATGTTTCACAGTAAAAGTATTTGCTGGGATGCTGGCATTAAACATTTTATTGTGAAATGGTGTGAGCAACATGAACTATCTAATGTTGTTTCCAGTGAGGAAAATAAGCAGTGATTTTGCAAGTTCTCCCACTTAGAAATCATGGAGGGGTCTGAAATTTTCATCTTAGGTGCATGTCCACGGTGAGAGACATAATCTAAAAAAAAAAAAAAAAATCAGAAATCACAATGTATGATTTTTTTTTTTATAATTTATTTGTATGTTACTGCTGCAAATAAGTATTTGACTCCCTAGAAAAATAGAGCTTAACAACTGGTACAAAAACATTTGTCTGCCTTTACAGAGGTCAGACGTTTCCTGTAGTTCTTGACCAGGTTTGCACACACTGCAGCAGAGATTTTGGTCCACTCCTCCATACAGATCTTCTCCAGATCTTTCAGGTTTGGAGTTTCAGCTCCCTCCAAAGATTTTCTATTGAGTTCAGGTCTGTAGACTGGCCAGGCCACTCCAGGACCTTGAAATGCTTCTTACGGAGCCCCTCCTTAGTTTCCCTGGCTGTGTGTTTGGGGTCATTGTCATGCTGAAGACCCAGCTATGACCCATCTTCAATGCTCTTACTGAGGGAAGGAGGCTGTTTGCCAAAATCTCACAATACATGACCCCATCCATCCTCCCTTCAATACGGTGCAGTCGTCCTGTCCCCTTTGCAGAAGAGCACCCCCAGAGTGTGATGTTTCCACCCCCATGCTTCACGGTTGGGATGGTTTTCTTGGGGTTGTTCTCATCCTCTAAACATGGTAAGTGGAGTTGATTCCAAAAAGCTCTATTCTGGTCTCATCTGACCACATGACCTTCTCCCATGCCTCCTCTGGATCATCCAGATGGTCACTGGTGAACTTCAAACGGGCCTGGACATGTGCTGGCTTGAGCAGGGGGACCTTGCTGCCCTGCAGGATTTTAAACCATGACAGCATCATGTGTTACTAATGTAATCTTTGTGACTGTGGTCCCAGCTCTCTTCAGGTCATTGACCAGGTCCTCCTGTGTAGTTCTGAGCTTTCTCAGAATCATCCTTACCCCACACAGTGAGATCTCGCATGGAATCCCAGACCGAGGGAGATTGACAGTCATCTTGTGTTTCTTCCACTTTCTAATAAATAATCATAACAGTTGTTGTCTTCTACCAAGCTGCTTGCCTGTTGTCCTGTAGTCCATCCCAGCCTTGTGCAGGTCTACAGTTTTGTCCCTGGTGTCCTTAGACAGCTCTTTGTTCTTGGCTATGGTGGACAGGTTGGAGTGTGATTGATTGAGTGTGTGAACAGGTGTCTTTTATACAGGTAACAAGTTCAAACAGGTGCAATTAATACAGGTAAAGAGTGCAGAATAAGAGGGCTTCTTAAAGAAAAATTAACAGGTCTGTGAGAGACAGAATTCTTGCTGGTTGGTAGGTCTTCAAATACTTATTTGCAGCAGTAACATACAAATAAATTATTTAAAAAAATCATTCATTGTGATTTCCAGATTATGTCTCTCACAGTGGACATGAACCTAAGATGAAAATTTCAGATCCCTTGCAAAATCGCAGGGTGTTCAAATACTTATTTTCCCCATTGTAAGTTTGCTACCAGTAACATCAGCAAGCCATGCCCTCTTGGACGTGCGAATGTTACAGTGTCAGTCAAAATAAAAGGTTTCAAAATAAAGGTTTTGAAAATTAATTGCTAAAATTTTCATAATAAAGGATGCACATCATTGTGCCATGCGCAAGCCACATCAGAAAGCTGAGGCTGAAAAAGTCAGAGAAATAGGTGAGCCACATACTCGCACTCACAGATGCTTCTTGCTTTAGAGATAGATGACAACTCCTGGTCCACCTGCAGCACCCGCACAGCCCACACTTTGGGAATCACTGTCTGAGATCGTAGCACACTTGGAGTATTGTAAAGTTTTTAACATTTTTTTTGTACTTGCTAATAAGTTGAAGCCACTGTTAAAATCATGTGGTTCTGATTTGTTTTTGTCATTATAGTGACTTGCTATTCGAGCAGGTCTATGGTCAGCTGGTGGAGAACGTAGTTGCTAAGGGTGTCTTCCTGGAGTCACTGGAATCTTACATAGTTGCAGATCGCCTGGGTCACCTGCCCACTCACATCATGAGGGACCTCCTGGCTCATTACCATGGCAACAGTATGATGGACAGCTTTGAAAGATGCATCGTCCACCTTGATGTCACCAGTTTGGACATGCAGAAGGTTTGTCCATATGTGAAAGAGACTGCCTATATTAAAGAGCTTTTTCAGATCAGATTGGTTTATGTTATACTACGACAGTCTGGTCTGGAAACCATCCCTGAGTGGAATGTAATCAGTTTCTGCTGCCTCATGATACCATGCAACACCACGCCTCCACCACCATGCTAAGGCTAACAAGCCCATAGACAGAATACACACAAATCCACAAGCGAGATAGAGCACAGGCATAAAAATGAGAACTACTGGGTGGAAACAGACACTGTGCACTGTGCTCCAGCTTTAGCCTTACGCCTTTTCATTTCTGTGGATGTTGATTTCACTACCAGTGAGGTGGAGCAACATGATTGTGCCACCTATATTAAAACCACCACCACAGTGACCTTGGTTCAGTGATTACCTGTGTGACCTCAGCCATAACGTAGAGGTCTAGAACGAAAATAGGGTAGTTCAAAATTAGAAGTATTCCACCTTGCGTGGCGTGATGCTCTCTTAGACTATAAACATGCATTACTGGCTACAAAGTGGACCTATTACTCTGATTTGATCAACAAAAACAAGCATAAATCAAAGTTCTTGTTTAACACGGTGGCAACACTTATTCATGGACAACCACCTGTAGTTCGCTCTCCTTTTACAGCACAAGATTTCCTGGATTACTTTGAGAAGAAAATAGAAGACATTATGTTAAACATATCCCAGCATGCCTTAATCCAGCCACTACACCCTGCTATTGAGGTGGGTGCCACTACTGACGTATTACCTAGAGTTACAGAATGTGATAGTATCTCACTAGGCATGCTGACAAAACCCGTAACGTCAACAAAAAGCACAACCTGTTTATTTGATCCTATACCAACAAAACTGTTTAAGGACCTGTGGCCCACTCTTGGGCCGACTGTGCTGGAAATTATTAATCTTTCTTTAACTTCTGGATCTGTTCCTAAATGTTTCAAATCTGCAGTGATTAAACCATTACTTAAGAAATCGAATCTTGACCCTAGTGTATTGAAAAACTATAGGCCGATATCAAATCTATCATTTTGTTCAAAAAATCTGGAAAAAGTGGTGTCACGGCAGCTTGTTGACTGTCTTATTGAGAATAATCTTTTTGAGCCACTGCAGTCTGCTTTTAGAAAATATTCCACAGACTTCTGCTTACAATGGACTCGGACACCACTACGGTTCTTTTGCTGTTAGATCTCAGTGCTACGTTTGATACAGTGGATCATCATATTCTACTTGATAGGCTGGAAAATCATTTTGGGATTACTGGGAGTGCCCTTGCGTGGCTGACGTCATACTTGACCAGTCGTTCTCACAGTGTTTTGTACAGTAACACTACCTCTAACCTTAGTGACATGAGATATGGGGTTCCACAGGGGTCCGTCTTAGGTCCCCTGCTTTTCTCCCTTTATATAGCACCCCTTGGGCACATATTGCAGCGTTTTGGGATTACCTTTCACTGCTATGCAGATGATAATCAATTAAACATGCAGATAACTGCTGGTAGTCTCATCCACATCAAATCCTTAGAAGATTGCCTTGCATCAGTGAGAAGTTGGATGTCTAGCAACTTCCTACTTTTAAGCTCTGATCAGACTGAAATGATGGTTCTTGGTCCAGTGAGACATCTGCATCAATTTGACCAGTTAACACTGAGCCTAGACTAATGTATCATACATCACACTGACAAAGTGAGGAGCCTTGGGGTAGTTTTTGATCCTACGTTGTCCTTTGACCTCCACATTAGAGATTTTACGAGGACTGCTTTCTTCCACCTAGGAAATACGAGGTCTATTAGAAAAGTATCCGACCTTATTATTTTTTCCAAAACCATATGGATTTGAATCACGTGTGATTACATCAGACATGCTTGAACCCTCGTGGGCACGCGAGAGTTTTTCACGCCTGTCAGTTACGTCATTCGCCTGTGGGCAGTCTTTGAGTGAGGAGTCGCCCACCCTCTCGTCGATTTTTTTCATTGTTTAGGAATGGCTCAGAGACTGCTGCTTTATTGGATCAAGATTTTTTCAAAACTGTAAGGCACAACTGAGTGGACACCATTCGATAAATTCAGCTGGTTTTCGGTAAAAATTTTAACGGCTGATGAGAGATTTTGGTCTGGTAGTGTCGCCGTAAGAACGGCCCACGGTGCCTGACGGTGATTTGCGCTTTGAGGCGGCAGCGTCTCACCGTTTCAAGTTGAAAACTTCCACATTTCAGGCTCTGTTGATCCAGGAAGTCGTCAGAGAACAGAGAACTTTCAGAAGAAGTCGGCATGAGGAGTTTATTCAGACATTCCATTGTTAACGGACATTTTGTAATGAAAGAACGTGCGGGCAGAGTCGCATGTCGGGCCGGACCCGACCACAGGGGGTCGCGACAGGAAAAACACCTCCATTGGAAACCTTAACGGGCAAGTTGGATCATGCCCAGGCTGTTAAACAATTTCTTAGTTACTCACTTGTTGAAAGCTCTGTGGGAAGTCCTTACACCGACAGAAACACTCCATAATCTCTCATCAGCCGTTAAACTTTTCACCGAAAACCAGCTTAATTTCTCGAATAGTGTCCACTCGGATATTCCTCACAGGTCCAGAAAAAATGTTGATAAAGCAACGCGCGCCGTCTCGAGCAGCGTGTGAAACAAAGGAATTCAGCCGAGAGGGCGGGACCACATCTCACTCAAGGCCTGCCCACGGGGTTCAAGCATGATTGGTGTAATCGCACGTCATTCAAATCCATATAGTTAAAAAAAAAATAAAAGGGTCGGTTTATTATCTAATAGACCTCGTATAGTGAAGATTCGTCCCATCCTGTCTATGGCTGATGCTGAGACCCTGATCCATGCATTTATCTCTTCGAGATTGAACTACTGCAATGTTCTATTTTCTGGTTTACCACAGTCCAGCATTAGGGCTCTCCAGTTGGTTCAAAATGCTGCAGCCAGATTGCTCCAGCCACATTACACCCATTTTGGTGTCTCTTCACTGGCTTCCTGTCCCAGTGAGATCAGATTTTAAGGTTCTGCTACTAAACTATAAAATTGTTCCCTACCTAGCTGACCTCATTAAATCCTACGTACCGGCCTGGGCTCTGTGTTCTCAGGGTGTAGGACTACTTTGTGTGCCTAGGGTGAATAAAAAGTCTGTGGTTCACAGAGCTTTCTCTTATCGTGTCCCTGTTCTGTGGAATGATCTCCCTGCATCAATAAAACAGTCAGATTCTGTAGAGACTTTCAAGTCCAGACTTAAGACACATTTATTCTCCCTATCGTATGGCTAGCATACTGACATAGTATGGAACTATGCTTCCTTCCATCCATCCATCCATTTTCTTCCTTTTAATCCGGAGCCGGGTCGTGGAGGCAGCAGCTCAAGCAAAGCCGCCCAGACCTCCCGATCCACACACACCACCCCCAGCTCCTCCGGGGAACCCCAAGGCGTTCCCAAGCCAGCCGAGAGATATAGTCCCTCCAGCGTGTCCTGGGTCTTCCCCGGGGCCTCCTCCCAATGGGACGTGCCCGGAACACCTCTCCAGCGAGGCATCCAGGGGGCATCCGGAAAAGATGCCGGAGCCACCTCAACTGACTCCTTTCAACGTGGAGGAGCAGCGGCTTGACTCTGAGCTCCTCCCGAGTGACCGAGCTCCTCACCCTATCTCTAAGGGAGCGCCCAGCCACCCTGCAGAGGAAACTCATCTCGGCCGCTTGTACTCGCAATCTCGTTCTTTCGGTCATGAGCCAAATCTCATGTCCATAGGTGAGGATCGGAACGTAGAGCGATCGGTAAATCGAGAGCTTTGCCCCCTACTCAGCTCTCTCTTCACCACGACGGTCCGATACAGCGACTGCATCACTGCAGATGCTGCACCGATCCGTCTATCGCTCTCACGCTCCATCCGTCCCTCACTCGTGAACAAGACCCCGAGATACTTAAACTCCTCCACTTGAGACAAGGACACTCCACCGACCTAAAGAGGGCAAAGCACCTTTTTCCGGTCGAGAACCATGGCCTCGGATTTGGAGGTGCTGATTTTCATCCCGGATGCCTCACACTCGGCTGCAAACCGCCCCAGTGCACACTGAAGGTCCTGATTTGACGAAGCCAACAGAACCACATCGTCCGCAAACAGCAGAGACGAGATTCTGTGGTTCCCAAACCAGACCCCCTCTATACCCTGGCTGTGCCTAGAAATTCTGTCCATAAAAATAATGAACAGAACTGGTGACAAAGGGCAGCCCTGGTGGAGGCCAACGTGCACTGGAAACAGGTTTGACTTACTACCGGCAATGCGAATCAAGCTCCTGCTGCAGTCGTACAGGGACCGTATAGCCCTTAGCAAAGGACCCCGTACTCCCGGAGCACTCCCCACAGGGTGCCCCGAGGGACACAGTTGAATGCCTTCTCCAGATCCACAAAACACATGTGGACTGGTTGGGCGAACTCCCATGAACCCTTGAGCACCCGATGGAGCGTGTAGAGCTGGTCCAGTGTGCTGCGACCAGGACGAAAACCACACTGCTCCTCCTGAATCCGAGGTTCGACCATCGGTCGAATTCTCCTCTCCAGTACTCTGGAATAGACCTTACCGGGGAGGCTGAGGAGTGTGATCCCCCTATAGTTGGAACACACCCTCCGGTCCCCCTTCTTAAACAGAGGGACCACCACCCCGGTCTGCCAATTCAGAGGCACTGTCCCCGATCACCACGCAGTGCTGCAGAGGCGTGTCAGCCAAGACAGTCCCACAACATCCAGAGACTTAAGGTACTCAGGACAGATTTCATCCACCCCAGGAGCCTTGCCAACGAGGAGCTTTCTAACCACCTTGGTGACTTCGGCCTGGGTAAGTGATGAGTCCACCTCTGAGTCCCCAGTCTCTGCTTCCTCTTCGGAAGACGTGACAATGGGATTGAGGAGATCCTTGAAGTTCTCCTTCCACCGCCCGACAACATCCCCAGTCAGGGTCAACAGCTCCCCACCTGCACCGTAAACAGTGTTGGTAGATAGCTGCTTCCGCCTCCTGAGGCGTCGAACGGTTTGCCAGAATCTCTTCGAGGCCGACCGATAGTCCTCCTCCATAGCCTCCCCGAACTCCTCCCAGACCCGGGTTTTTGCCTCTGGGACCGCACGGGCTGTGGCTGCCAGTACCTGTCAGCTGCCTCTGGGGTCCCACCTACCAACAAAGATAAGTAGGACTCCTTCTTCAGCTTGACGGCATCCCTTTCTTCCAGTGTCCACCACCGGGTTCGGGGATTGCCGCCGCAACAGACACCAGAGACCTTGCGACCACAGCTACGAGCGGCCGCATCGACAATGGAGGTCGAGAACATGGTCCACTTGGACTCCATGTCTCCAGCCTCCCCTGGCATCTGGGAGAAGCTCTCCCGGAGTTGGGAGTTGAAGACCTCGCTGACATAGGGTTCCGCCAGTCGTTCCCAGCAGACCCTCACGATACGTTTGGGCCTGCCAGGTCTGACCGGCTTCCTCCCCTCCCAGCGGATCCAACTCACCACCAGGTGGTGATCGGTCGACAGCTCTGCCCCTCTCTTCACTCGAGTGTCCGAGACACATGGCCGAAGGTCAGATGATACTACTACAAAGTCGATCATCGACCTCCGGCTCAGGGTGTCCTGGTGCCACGTGCACTTATGGACACCCTTGTGCTCGAACATGTTGTTCGTGATGGACAAACTGTGACTAGCACAGAAGTCCAACAACTGAACACCACTCGGGTTCAGATCGGGGAGGCCGTGCTTCCCGATCACCCCACTCCAGGTCTCATTGTCGTCGCCCACGTGGGTGTTGAAATCCCCCAGGAGAACAATGGAGTCCCCAGTCTGAGCTCTATCTAGTACCCCTCCCAGGGACTCCAGGAAGGTCGGGTACTCTGCACTGCTGCTCGGCCCGTAGGCTGAGACAACGGTGAGAGACCTGTCCCCGACCCGAAGGCGTAGGGACGCGACCCTCTCGTTCACCGGAGTGAACTCCAACACATGGCGACTGAGCTGGGGAGCAATAAGCAATGCGACCCCAGCTCTCCGCCTCTCCCCGTGGGCAACGCCAGAAAAATGAAGCGTCCAGCCCCTCTCCAGGAGTTGGGTACCAGAGGCCAAGCTGTGCGTGGAGGTGAGCCCGACTATCTCTAGTTGGTATCTCTCAACATCCCGCACAAGCTCAGGCTCCTTCCCCCCTAGCGAGGTGACATTCCATGTCCCAACAGCCAGGGCCTGTGAGCATTGACCGGGCCGCCGGGCCACCCGTCCTCGACCTCCACCCAATCCTCTCTGCACCCGACCCCCATGGCCCCCTCTGCAGGTGGTGAACCCACAGGAGGGTGGGCCCACGTCGCTCTTTCGGGCTGAGCCCGGCCGGGCCCCATGGGCTAAGGCCCGACCACCAGGCGTTCGCGCCCCAACCCCAGGCCTGGCTCCAGAGTGGGACCCCGGCTCCGCCATACCGGGTGACGTCTCAGTCCTTGAATTTTTTTACTGGTCATGGAGGTTCTGAACTGTCCTTAGTCTGACTATGCTTCCTATCCTTTTAAATTGATCTTATTAGTAACACACCAGGTATCTGCCTCATTTCATCTAAATTCTGGGTCTGTTAGTGAATCTTAGGGCCTTAGTATTTTCTCTGCTTTCCTGCTGGTGAACTCGTACCTTAGGTGCAGTTTTTCCGGCCAACTGATTCTGTTCTTTTTCTCTCTGTCTGAGGTACTGATGACGTCACACAAGGCTGACAGCTGCACACCACATGGTTCTGGACTGACCACAAGATGCCATGCCTGAAGCTGATGCAGCACACTGATGTCCGCATTTGGGATAAATTTTGCCGCAGTGACAGGCCTACTTATGGTGGAGGAATGCTGGCCGGGCGCTGGATGACCCCCTGCCTGCGGTGTGTGGTCATCTCAACAGTTGCACCTTGTTTTTGATGTTTTGATTTCCTGTTTTCTGTTTCTTCAGCTTTGTAAAACTTTCTAAAAACCTTGTAGCTGTTAGAATGGCCCAAACAGAAGGTCACCCCATTGAGTCTGGTCTGCTTGAGGTTTCTTCCTCAGTATCATCAGAGGGAGTTTTTCTTACCTCTGCTGCCTTTGTTCTTGCTCTGGGGGTTGGTAGGGTTAGACCTTACTCTTGAAGTGCCTTGAGGCAGGTTTGTTGTGATTTGGCGCTATATAAAATTAAATAAATTGAGATTGAATTGAATCTTATCAGACCAGACTGAGTGCCATGATTTGTGTGACATTTTTTAGTTTATCAGTGATATGTGCTTAGGGGGCAGTGTTCCTTCATGTGGACCAGGTCTTGTTGGGGTTCTCCACAGTTGCAGCTTCTATCCGTTTGTATCCTCACCTTGCCATATGTTTCCCTGTTTTACATACTCCAGTGCATGGCCTGTCTCGTGCTTCGGTTATTTCCTTTTGTTAGTTTTTCTTTGGGGTCTTGTAGTGTAGTGGTCGGTTCAGATTGAGCTTTCCAGTTATTTCTCTTGAAGCTTTTACTGTGGTCATTGCTGGAAGTGGCTGGATCTTTACAAAACTTTTCATTAATTTGAGGTGACTGGCAACTCCAGTGTGTTGGTGCAAGAAGTGTGTGGATTCTGTCTGTTGTTTGGTCTTCCCTTCATATTGCTGGAGGTGCTATGCCAGCTAGCCTGTGAAGGCTATAGGTAGGTGTGGGTTGAAGGGTGGCTGTGAGGATTCTGCAGGTCTCATTCACTTCAGCTTCTACCTTGTGGCCGTGAGCTGATTGGCAACACTTACGGGCACGGTGCTCTGCTGTGGAGTAGCAGAGGGTGAGGGCAGGTGATCTTCGAGTGCGTGGGGTTCCTCCCCACTCAGAGTTGGCAGGTGCTTTGAGAAGGTTGTGTCTGCTGTTTGTTTTCTTTTTCAAGTTTTTTATGTGTTCTCTGTAGGTGAGAGCTTTGTCCAGAGTTAGCGCCCGGTCACACGGCACACGGCGATGGCAGAATCAATCAATCAATCAATCAATCAATTTTTTTATATAGCGCCACATCACAACAAACAGTTGCCCCAAGGCGCTTTATATTGTAAGGCAAGGCCATACAATAATTATGTAAAACCCCAACGGTCAAAACGACCCCCTGTGAGCAAGCACTTGGCTACAGTGGGAAGGAAAAACTCCCTTTTAACAGGAAGAAACCTCCAGCAGAACCAGGCTCAGGGAGGGGCAGTCTTCTGCTGGGACTGGTTGGGGCTGAGGGAGAGAACCGGGAAAAAGACATGCTGTGGAGGGGAGCAGAGATCGATCACTAATGATTAAATGCAGAGTGGTGCATACAGAGCAAAAAGAGAAAGAAACAGTGCATCATGGGAACCCCCCAGCAGTCTACGTCTATAGCAGCATAACTAAGGGATGGTTCAGGGTCACCTGATCCAGCCCTAACTATAAGCTTTAGCAAAAAGGAAAGTTTTAAGCCTAATCTTAAAAGTAGAGAGGGTATCTGTCTCCCTGATCTGAATTGGGAGCTGGTTCCACAGGAGAGGAGCCTGAAAGCTGAAGGCTCTGCCTCCCATTCTACTCTTACAAACCCTAGGAACTACAAGTAAGCCCGCAGTCTGAGAGCGAAGCGCTCTAATGGGGTAATATGGTACTACGAGGTCCCTAAGATAAGATGGGACCTGATTATTCAAAACCTTATAAGTAAGAAGAAGAATTTTAAATTCTATTCTAGCATTAACAGGAAGCCAATGAAGGGAGGCCAACACGGGTGAGATATGCTCTCTCCTGCTAGTCCCCGTCAGTACTCTAGCTGCAGCATTCTGAACCAACTGAAGGCTTTTTAGGGAACTTTTAGGACAACCTGATAATAATGAATTACAATAGTCCAGCCTAGAGGAAATAAATGCATGAATTAGTTTTTCAGCATCACTCTGAGACAAGACCTTTCTGATTTTAGAGATATTGCGTAAATGCAAAAAGGCAGTCCTACATATTTGTTTAATATGCGCTTTGAATGACATATCCTGATCAAAAATAACTCCAAGATTTCTCACAGTATTACTAGAGATCAGGGAAATGCCATCCAGAGTAACGATCTGGTTAGACACCATGCTTCTAAGATTTGTGGGGCCAAGTACAATAACTTCAGTTTTATCTGAGTTTAAAAGCAGGAAATTAGAGGTCATCCATGTCTTTATGTCTGTAAGACAATCCTGCAGTTTAGCTAATTGGTGCGTATCCTCTGGCTTCATGGATAGATAAAGCTGGGTATCATCTGCGTAACAATGAAAATTTAAGCAATACCGTCTAATAATACTGCCCAAGGGAAGCATGTATAAAGTGAATAAAATTGGTCCTAGCACAGAACCTTGTGGAACTCCATAATTAACTTTAGTCTGTGAAGAAGATTCCCCATTTACATGAACAAACTGTAATCTATTAGACAAATATGATTCAAACCACCGCAGCGCAATGCCTTTAATACCTATGACATGAAAGACTTCTAGTGTAATGAAACTTATTCCCCACTGCTGGCTAGTCCATCAGAGTAAATGTAAATGTTATTAAGAAATGATCAGACAGAAGGGAGTTTTCAGGGAATACTGTTAAGTCTTCTATTTCCATACCATAAGTCAGAACAAGATCTAAGATATGATTAAAGTGGTGGGTGGACTCATTTACTTTTTGAGCAAAGCCAATAGAGTCTAATAATAGATTAAATGCAGTGTTGAGGCTGTCATTCTCAGCATCTGTGTGGATGTTAAAATTGCCCACTATAATTATCTTATCTGAGCTAAGCACTAAGTCAGACAAAAGGTCTGAAAATTCACAGAGAAACTCACAGTAACGACCAGGTGGACGATAGATAATAACAAATAAAACTGTTTTTTGGGACTTCCAGTTTGGATGGACAAGACTAAGAGTCAAGCTTTCAAATGAATTAAAGCTCTGTCTGGGTTTTTGATTAATTAATAAGATGGAATGGAAGATTGCTGCTAATCCTCCGCCCCGGCCCGTGCTACGAGCATTCTGACAGTTAGTGTGACTCGGGGGTGTTGACTCATTTAAACTAACATATTCATCCTGCTGTAACCAGGTTTCTGTAAGGCAGAATAAATCAATATGTTGATCAATTATTATATAATTTACCAACAGGGACTTAGAAGAGAGAGACCTAATGTTTAATAGACCACATTTAACTGTTTTAGTCTGTGGTGCAGTTGAAGGTGCTATATTATTTTTTCTTTTTGAATTTTTATGCTTAAATAGATTTTTGCTGGTTATTGGTAGTCTGGGAGCAGGCACCGTCTCTACGGGGATGGGGTAATGAGGGGATGGCAGGGGGAGAGAAGCTGCAGAGAGGTGTATAAGACCACAGCTCTGCCTCCTGGTCCCAACCCTGGATAGTCACGGTTTGGAGGATTTAAGAAAATTGGCCAGATTTCTAGAAATGAGAGCTGCTCCATCCAAAGTGGGATGGATGCCGTCTCTCCTAACAAGACCAGGTAAAATAAAGATAAGAACCACTAAAATATCAGACTAAGTCTCATTTGTGTCAAATGCCAAGGAATAAAGATAGATTTTTAAATGAACTTTAAAAATGGTCAATGAGGGTGCCTCCCTAACACCCAGAGGCAAGCTGTTCCACAGTTTGGGAGAATGACAGAGAAAGTCCCGCCCGCTCTGAGCTTTCTCTTTGACCTGCGCGGCAGCAGGAACAGCTGGTCAGTCCACCTGAGAGACCGAGTAGGCACATAAGGCCGAGGAAGCCCTGAGAGGTACGACGAAGCTTGATCATGGATCATCAATGTTCGTGTAACACGTCAGAGTTGGGAGGTTAGACGAAGTTGGACGACAGTCAAACGGACCACTGACATCATGGAAACTACGCAAACAATGATGAACTGTCAAGGCAGAAAGCAAAATGAAATACGGACGAATGGAGGTTGTTGTTGGGATTCGTTCACATTTTTCAACAGTTTAAAAATTCTGATGAAGCGCCAGCTGCAGGAATGAAGCTGGACAACAATGCCTCTGAAAGTCCATATAACTCTAGATTTGTTGTTTTGTGGTCCTTCGTTAGTGCGGTGTGACCGGGGCTTTACTCCTCGGTGGGTGTGTGTTTGGTGGTTTTGGAGATGTGTCGTTGGTAAGATGCATGTTTGTTTTTGAGGTGGAAGGCACATACTTGGGTTTTGGTTGGGGTGGCTTTAAGTTGCCACTGTTTATAGTGTGCTTCCACTGAGGCCAGGGCTTCTGTAAGAGTGAGTTCCTGTGTAGCAGTGCATAGATCGTTTGCATATATAAATCTACGAGTGTTGTGGTTGATCATTTGTGTATATGTTGAATGTTGTTCGGGTTGGTACTGATCCTTGGGGGAGACCGTTCTTTTGCTGTCTCCACCTGCTCCTTTTACCGTTCATTGCTATGTTGAAGCTTCTGTTTCTGAGGAGACTTTCTGTTGTTTGGACTGTGTGTTGTTTTTTTTTCAGTTTGTGCTATTTTTCAGGAGCCCTCTGTAATTGACTGTATCATAGGCTGCTGTGAGGTCTACAAAGACAGTTCCTGTTATTTGTTTAGTTTCATATCCGTCTTCTGTGTTAGGTCATGCAGTCCAGGCTGAAGGGTTTATCCTTGTACTTACCTGGATCTTTACTCTTGATGTTGGTTGACTGGTCTCCTTTGGGATTCCAGGGCCACAACAAGAACGTTTCCAACATGGCCCCACTGCTGCGCTTCTCCAGACATTCAAATCTGATTTTCTCCAGAGACGTCATCAATCTTCTATCATGTTGGGGGGGGGCATTGTTCTTTTAATCAACCTTCAGAATGTCTCCACTGTGCCAGGTCATGATTTCCCTACACTCCTGCGCTCTGTGTCACTTGTTGAGGAGAATTTACACTTTTTAAGTGCAGACTTGTCAACCGTTACGCTCTGTTCCACCGGTTCCTTCTCATTCACACATGTTTTCCATCTAGGTCCAACTGACTTTCATTCACCTTCTGTCCAGAATGTATTTCCATTTCTCCGGGGCAGATTTGGAAAGCCACAGCGTCAGTGAATAAAAGTCCTACCTCCCTGTGCACATCGAACAGCCACTTTCACTGCTTAGCTCATCTACCTGCCTGAAGAGTAGAACTAGTTAGAATCAGGTGCTTTAGTGGGAGGATGAAACAAATGTGTGGTAGGACTTTTACTCACTTTTTTCCACTCGTCATGTACTCTACTACCATCTCTCCTAAACATTTCCATGTCATCTGGACCATCCACTTTTCCACTCGTCATCCTCCTCATAGCTGCCTTCACGTCATCCTTACTAACATGTTGCACTTATTGATTTACTATCTCCACATCACCTATCTCTCTCTCTCGCTTTCTCTTTTCTCTATTCATCAGCTCCTCAAAATATTCCCTCCACCTTCATAGTTGGTGATTTTAACATACATGTCTGTTGTTTCTTTTCAGCACTGTAGCCAGGCTGACAAAGAGTCAGAGCTCTATTGAGCTGAGTATTCCATTATCTTTAACTAGTAATGAGTTCATGACTTTCTTTGCTAACAAAATTTTAACTATTAGAGAAAAAATTACTCATAACCATCCCAAAGACGTATCGTTATCTTTGGCTGCTTTCAGTGATGCCGGTATTTGGTTAGACTCTTTCTCTCCGATTGTTCTGTCTGAGTTATTTTCATTAGTTACTTCATCCAAACCATCAACATGTTTATTAGACCCCATTCCTACCAGGCTGCTCAAGGAAGCCCTACCATTATTTAATGCTTCGATCTTAAATATGATCAATCTATCTTTGTTAGTTGGCTATGTACCACAGGCTTTTAAGGTGGCAGTAATTAAACCATTACTTAAAAAGCCATCACTTGACCCAGCTATCTTAGCTAATTATAGGCCAATCTCCAACCTTCCTTTTCTCTCAAAAATTCTTGAAAGGGTAGTTGTAAAACAGCTAACTGATCATCTGCAGAGGAATGGTCTATTTGAAGAGTTTCAGTCAGGTTTTAGAATTCATCATAGTACAGAAACAGCATTAGTGAAGGTTACAAATGATCTTCTTATGGCCTCGGACAGTGGACTCATCTCTGTGCTTGTTCTGTTAGACCTCAGTGCTGCTTTTGATACTGTTGACCATAAAATTTTATTACAGAGATTAGAGCATGCCATAGGTATTAAAGGCACTGCGCTGCGGTGGTTTGAATCATATTTGTCTAATAGATTACAATTTGTTCATGTAAATGGGGAATCTTCTTCACAGACTAAAGTTAATTATGGAGTTCCACAAGGTTCTGTGCTAGGACCAATTTTATTCACTTTATATATGCTTCCCTTAGGCAGTATTATTAGACGGTATTGCTTAAATTTTCATTGTTACGCAGATGATACCCAGCTTTATCTATCCATGAAGCCAGAGGACACACACCAATTAGCTAAACTGCAGGATTGTCTTACAGACATAAAGACATGGATGACCTCTAATTTCCTGCTTTTAAACTCAGATAAAACTGAAGTTATTGTTCTTGGCCCCACAAATCTTAGAAACATGGTGTCTAACCAGATCCTTACTCTGGATGGCATTACCCTGACCTCTAGTAATACTGTGAGAAATCTTGGAGTCATTTTTGATCAGGATATGTCATTCAAAGCGCATATTAAACAAATATGTAGGACTGCTTTTTTGCATTTACGCAATATCTCTAAAATCAGAAAGGTCTTGTCTCAGAGTGATGCTGAAAAACTAATTCATGCATTTATTTCCTCTAGGCTGGACTATTGTAATTCATTATTATCAGGTTGTCCTAAAAGTTCCCTAAAAAGCCTTCAGTTAATTCAAAATGCTGCAGCTAGAGTGCTGACGGGGACTAGAAGGAGAGAGCATATCTCACCCATATTGGCCTCTCTTCATTGGCTTCCTGTTAATTCTAGAATAGAATTTAAAATTCTTCTTCTTACTTATAAGGTTTTGAATAATCAGGTCCCATCTTATCTTAGGGACCTCATAGTACCATATCACCCCAATAGAGCGCTTCGCTCTCAGACTGCAGGCTTACTTGTAGTTCCTAGGGTTTGTAAGAGTAGAATGGGAGGCAGAGCCTTCAGCTTTCAGGCTCCTCTCCTGTGGAACCAGCTCCCAATTCAGATCAGGGAGACAGACACCCTCTCTACTTTTAAGATTAGGCTTAAAACTTTCCTTTTTGCTAAAGCTTATAGTTAGGGCTGGATCAGGTGACCCTGAACCATCCCTTAGTTATGCTGCTATAGACGTAGACTGCTGGGGGGTTCCCATGATGCACTGTTTCTTTCTCTTTTTGCTCTGTATGCACCACTCTGCATTTAATCATTAGTGATCGATCTCTGCTCCCCTCCACAGCATGTCTTTTTCCTGGTTCTCTCCCTCAGCCCCAACCAGTCCCAGCAGAAGACTGCCCCTCCCTGAGCCTGGTTCTGCTGGAGGTTTCTTCCTGTTAAAAGGGAGTTTTTCCTTCCCACTGTAGCCAAGTGCTTGCTCACAGGGGGTCGTTTTGACCGTTGGGGTTTTACATCATTATTGTATGGCCTTGCCTTACAATATAAAGCGCCTTGGGGCAACTGTTTGTTGTGATTTGGCGCTATATAAAAAAAAAATTGATTGATTGATTGATTGAATCTAAGCCTCTGCTCAAGGACTTTTTAAATACTATTGATTCTTTTAATCTTACACAGTGGGTCACTGGGCCCACGCATGAGAAAGGGCACTCTCTTGCTCTTGTTCTGTCTTATGGCATGAATGTTTACATTGAGGACCTCTGTACAACGCAGATTTCAGACCACTTTCCTGTTTTATTTTCGGTAAAATTGCCTTGTGCCCCATCTATGCCGTGCGCCCTGACGTGTATGTGGCGCGTAATTAACTCTTCAACGGCAGAGAAATTCTCGAGCGCATTTATTTCCCTGGTGCCGACTTTGGATTTGTCAACTAGCTCAATTGAAGAGACTATGGAAATGTTCAATTCAACTTGCATCTCTATTTTGGATTTGCTTGCGCCTTTGAAAATCCAAAAGGCTCAGTCTGCAGCTGAGCCTTGGTTAAATGACACCACTCGTGCACTGAGGCGAGAATGTAGAAGGGCTGAAAGAAGGTGGAAAAAGGATAAACTTTGTGTGTCATTGGACATTTTAAGGGACTGTTTGTCAAATTATCAGAGAACAGTCAAATCTGCGAAAGCTGATTACATGTCAAATTTAATTGTGTCAAATATTAAGAGACCCCAGGTCCTGTTTAATGTTTTAAACAAGAGTTAAACAGTGTTGTTTACTTTCAAGCATTGTGTGATAGTTTTATTAGCTTTTTTTATTGATAAAATATCTGCCATCAGGGCTTCAACCTCTGCCTCTTTTGAGGCAAATCCCTCCATGAACATAGTCTGTTCTACGGCTTTTGAGTGTTTTGAGCAAATTACTCTGTGATCTGTCTGTTGCTGTGCAAAAGCTCTGACCCTCTAACTGTCCACTTGATTGTCTTCCTCCCAAATTGCTCAGATATGCATTTGATGTGGTTGGCCCTTATTTACTGAAGATCATGAATCTATCGCTGACTTCTGGCTGTGTCCCTAGTTCTTTTAAGCATGCGGTTGTTCAGCCCTTGCTTCAAAAGCAAAATTTGGATTCTGAAGTCCTTGCAAATTATAGGCCAATTTCTAAGTTGCCTTTTCTGTCCAAAATATTGGAAAATTTGTTTTTTAAACAAATTCAAACTTACTTGGAGGCTAATGGCATTTTTGAAAAATTTCAATCTGGTTTTAAGTTGCGCCATAGCACTGAAACTGCACTTTTAAGAGTTTTTAATGATTTAATTTTAACTGTTGATTCTGGTCATTCTATTGTTTTAATTCTTTTAGATTTAACCGCAGCGTTTGACACAGTTGACCATAAAATTCTGTTGTCGCGCCTTGAAAACCATGTTGGCATTAAAGGTACTGCCTTACGTTGGTTTACATCGTATTTGGAAAATCGGTCATTTGCTGTGCACCTTGGCCCTTATTCGTCTGACGTTGCCCCACTAAAATGCGGAGTACCACAGGGTTCCATTTTGGGCCCTTTGTTGTTTTCTCTGTATATGCTGCCACTCGGGCCAGTTTTTAGAAAATATAATATTCCTTTTCACTGCTTTGCAGATGATCTGCAAATTTATCTTCCGCTGTACCCGGGCAGAGACAATTTTAAACTTTTGAAAAATTGTTTGAAGGAAGTGACGGACTGGTTGACCCATAACTGTCTTAATCTGAATGACTCTAAAACTGAGATTGTGGTATTTGGGAACTCATTTGATGCCACTGCTCTGGGCTCGCTGAGTAACCACTGCCACCCATCTGTAAGGAATCTTGGTGTTGTCTTTGACAGTTCTTTTAAATTTGAAAAGCAAATTAACTCTGTAATCAAGTCTAGCTTTTTTCAGCTTCGTCTCTTGGGTAAAGTTAAATGCTATTTGCCCCGGGCTGACTTGGAGAGAGTGATTCATGCTTTTGTCACCTGTCGTTTGGACTACTGTAACTCCCTGTATTGTGGGCTAGATCAAATGTCCATTCACCGTCTGCAATTGGTCCAAAATGCTGCAGCGCAGTTGCTTACAGGCACCAGAAAGCGGGACCACATAACTCCTGTACTGGCCTCTCTGCACTGGCTTCCAGTCAGTTACAGGATTCATTTCAAATTGTTGCTGTTGGTTTTTAAATGTTTAAATGGATTGGCTCTTTCTTACCTCTCCGAGCTTCTGTCGGTTCATGCTCCAGGTCGAAACATGAGATCGGCCAATCAATTGACTCTGGAAGTGCCGAGATCCTGGCTGAAAACCAGGGGAGACCGTGCATTTTCAATGGCGGCTCCGAGACTCTGGAACAGGCTTCCTTTGAATGTCCGTATGGCCCCGTCTTTAAACATCTTCAGGTCTTGGTTAAAAACTCATTTGTTTGCTCTGGCTTTCGACTCAAGCTAGCCGATTCCTGATTTGGTTGTGATTATCATTTTAGCCATTTTGTTCCTGCTGTGTTTTTATTATTATTATTTGTATTTTTTTTTGGGTGTGTCCAGCACTTTGGGCAGTTTTTCTGTATTAAATGTGCTATATAAATAAATTTGACATTGACATTGACATTGACCTTCTCAACACACCCTCCCTGCTTGTCAGCAAATTACCATCTGCATCTTTTGCCACTCTAACCTGCTGCACATCCTTTCCAGCTGTGTCCCTTTGTCTGCCCAATCAGTACAAGTCCCTTTCTCCTTCCTTATTATTCAACTTCTTGTACAGCTCACTAAACACCATTTCCTTAGGTTTTCGCACTTCTCTTTTCACCTTACCCCACATCTCCTTGTACTCCTGTCTACTTTCTAGACAATACAGGAAATTATACAGGAAATTTTGGGAGTCCATGCTGGTACACAAGACAGGAGGCCAGCAGAAGAAAAACACCTACTCCCACCTCTGGATGGAGCCGCACCTCAGACAGAGAGAGAGAGAGAGAGAAAAAAAACAGAATCACGTGGCAGAAAGACAACAAATACAAATGCTGTCCAGATGTCCCACCCAGTCCTGTCCTGTCTGTCTCTCTCACCACATCTACAGCACTTTTCCAGTTGTCCAAAATTGCTTCCCCTCCATCCAGTGCCTCTCTCACCTGCTCACAACAGTCCAACCTTCCACCTTCAGCTTCCACCATCTGATCCTTTGTTGAACTCTCACTCTCTTCTTCTTCTTCTTTACCTCTAAAGTCCTACAAACCACCATCCTATGCTGTCTTGCTACACTCTCTTCTGCCACCACCTTACAGTCTCTGATTTCTTTTAGTTTGCATCTCCTACACAGAATGTAGTCCACCCCCATTCTTATAGGTCACCCTGTGCTCCTCCCTTTTCTTAAAGTAGTTGTTCACCACAGCCATTTCAATCCTTTTTGCAAAATCAACTTCCATCCGTCCTTCCACATTCCTGTCCTTGATACCATATCTACCCATTACTTCCTCATCACCTCTGTTCCCTTCACCAACATGCCCACTGAAGTCCGCTCCTATCACCACTCTTTCATGCTTGGGTTCACTCTCCACCACCTCATCTAGCTCACTCCACAAATCTTCTTTCTCCTTCATCTCTATTTTTAATTAGCTTATAATGCGCCAAATCACAGCAAAAGCCATCTCAAGGCGCCTTACATAAAACAAATCAACATAAAATTGAATAAATAATTAAAAATGAATAAAAAAATTCAAATACATAAATAAAAACAGAAGTAAAAGAATAAAACAAAATAAAAACTATCCATAAGAAAGAGAATAAAAATAGGTTTTGAGTCTTGACTTAAAAATGTCCACGGACTCAGACTGCCTCACGGTCGCAGGAAGACTGTTCCACAGGGTGAGTGCACGATGCGAAAAGGCTCTTTGACCTGCTGACTTCTTCTTCACCCTGGGAACATAGAGAAGTCCCGCATCCTGCGACCGCAAAGCCCGGGCCAGCACATAGAGTTCCACCAGATCAGCCAGATAAGATGGCGCCAGTCCATGAACAACCTTATAAGTCAATAACAAAACCTTAAAATCTGCTCTCACAGAGACAGGGAGCCAGTGCAAAGATGCCAAAATGGGTGTGATATGTTCAGACCTTCTGCTATGTGTCAGAAGTCTGGCGGCAGCGGTCTGAACCAAGTGAAGACCCCTAATGCTGGACTGTGGTAACCCTGAAAACAGAACATTACAATAATCCAGTCTAGAAGAAACAAAAGTGTTGTGTGGGCCGCCAGAAGAGGAGGTACTGCTGGCCCACCACCAAAGGGCGCCCTGCCTGAAGTGCGGGCTTCAGGCACGAGAGGGCGCTGCCGCCACAGACACAGCCGGGAGTGACAGCTGTCACTCATTAACTCCTGACAGCTGTCACTCATTCTTCGTCATCGCACTCCATAAAACCCAGATGTCATCTCCACCTCATCGCCGAGATATCGTACTTCGTTGGAGGTAATATCCTCAGCCTTTGTGGTATTTTCTGAATCTGTCTATTGTGAGTGTTTGCAGGAGTACCGGTCCTTCGTTTGTGGAGGCTGTGCAGGACGGCACTCTTTTTCCTCTGAGGGATCGCTGCAACACATATTGAGTGAGAGGTGGAGGTGGCATTCCCACCGTTGTTGTTACTGGGTGTGCACACACCTACACTTGACTGTCTTTGTTCTCGCCAGCAGTACCAGATCCGACAGTCAGGGACGGTGATCACCTGGGAATTCGGGACTTGGCAGCTCCAGTATTCACCAGGTTCTGTGGCGGCGGAAATCGTGTGGTTCCGGCTCTTCTCAGGACAGACGTCTTCTATCCTCGAGCCTGCCGACACGTCACCTTTGTGGATTGACTGTAATTATATTCTGAGATTGTCTGTATTTCGTTGTGCACATTTCACAACATTAAATTGTTACTTTTTGGCTCATCTATTGGCCGTTCATTTGCACCCCCTGTTGTGGGTCCGTGTCACTACACTTTCACAACACAAAAGCATGTATCAGGGTCTC